>NW_026942566.1:0-160124 GCF_024139115.2 Armigeres subalbatus
ACAAAAACGAGCAATGGGTAATGTTTTCAACATAATCGCGAGTAGACGTAGGACTTGTATAAACGTAACGTATTTACATTTAACTTCTTACTCTTGCATCTATGGAGTATGATTATAGGTATTGATATTGGAAATGACTACTTCCATGCTTTGTAGAATTATTAGCAATTTGTTTATTCAAAACCTCTGGAAATAAAACTAATAATTAAATACATACTTAGAATTGCTTTGTTTCTAACTATTAAGCGCTTATTTACTCAAGCAAATGAAGGTCATTTATATATTTTTTATTAATGATAGTATTTGAAGTTTAAAAAATCTATTTATAAAATTTTCAGACCTGTGCAAAATGTGCTATTTTAAGGGAACTGTCCCGTTTTCCAAACAAAGAAATACAGCACCAGTTTCGTTGCTTTTTTTTGGTAACATGCGTGCTTACTGCTGAAAAAATTCACAACAATAAGAAACAAGTCAAGGAGCAGTAACCCTACTAAAATAGAAGAGGTACTGCTAATACGTCAACGAAAAATTATTCAATGTTTTGATTCCAAACTCTACCTCAAGTTTATAAATACAATTTCTCAGAAAATGCAAAACAAATAATAAGATAAAGTTTATTTAAATATTCTATTGGAAATATTTTTTTGTGAACTTTTTTAAAACATTTACAAATAATACAGCGAAATTTTCTAAGCTAAAATGGATATTAATACTATTGCTGATTTAATTTATTGAACGGCTACTCAGTCTTGCACTTATTACAACGAGTTTTTTATTTACCCGACGTTTCGACACGGGGATTGTGTCTTTTTCAAGGGGAACTGCAATTTAATGAGTACTCTAATTGTCCTAATTTTATAGTTAATAGTCAATTGAACTTACAATATTTTTGTTGTTTGTCGTCGTATGTTTAGTCTAACTTGCACCGTCTGTTTGTCTAATTGTCCGTACATGCTGTGAATTGATTATTTGATTTAATTTGTGTGAAAAATTTGTTTTGGATATTTAGGAAAATTTGTTAAAAATTCTTACACTTCGGAAGCACTGTTATCAATTTTCATTTTTTTCCCTTAGCTAATGGCGCAAATTTTCTTTGTTCTACCTCCCCCTAACATGAACATTCATTTTGGTAGCCAAAATGCCCTATTGGAATAATTTATTCCTCTCCTACATTGTGCTCATTTTCTCTCCTGCTTCTGCGTTCATTTATGGTTTTGATATTGTGTAGTACGGCTGCGTATGTCGTGCTGAGCTTGTCTATGTCTGTTCGCTTATTGACTGTGTTGTTAGTGTTAGTTATATGACACATTTCTAGAAATGGTAGTGTAGTCTGTTTGTAGCTATGATCTACTATCTCAGTTCGATCCAGATCGAATCTGTGATCGTGTTCTATGCAGTGTTGGATGAGTGCTGTTGTTGTTTCTACAAGCGATGCGGTAGCTGCTTCTGTGTTTGTGTTGTTTTCCTGTATCAGTTTCTCCAGTTTGTTTACATTAGCTCTATGCCCTGATAGTCTTTTACTTAAATTGTTTCTCGTCATTCCTATGTAGTAGCTGTTACAGTCATTGCATGGTATCTTATATATAATATTACTAATTTCATGTTTGTCTACAGGATGTTTTACTTTAGTGTGGAGATTTCTAACTGTACGAAGTTGTTTTGATGTTACGGTTATGCTGGGGAAATCTGTTTTAG
The DNA here is from genome assembly GCF_024139115.2 of Armigeres subalbatus. Taxonomy (NCBI): domain Eukaryota; kingdom Metazoa; phylum Arthropoda; class Insecta; order Diptera; family Culicidae; genus Armigeres; species Armigeres subalbatus. The sequence continues at coordinate 1,696 of NW_026942566.1, forward strand.
GATTTTGGTTATTCGTTCTGTTAATGCGGGTATGTATGGAATTGATCTGTATGTCTTATCTTGTTTTCTATTTCAGGTTGCGATGGACTGGATGGAGAGATGTTTTGAACTGCGGGGATGATGTTTCCTTGATTTTGTTGATCTGGTGGCGGTGTTGCTGATTGTGCGGGGTTAGAGTTGGCTGGCATTATGGCTGGTTGGGTGGGATGCTGACATGATGGTTGGCTTTGTGTAACTGCTGGTGGTTCGGGTTCTTGTGTTTTGCTGGTGTACAGATGTAATAGCCGGTTTATTAGTTGCTTGGGGTAGTTATTGCTCTGAAGATGGCTATGAATTATTTTGGTGATGTCTGCTATGGATTTGTTGTTTGTGAGCGAACACACTCTGTGTATGAAATTATTCGCTACGTTAATTTTGTGTTTTGGTTGGTGAAACGACGTGTAGTTCAGCATTCGTCCTGAAGCAATTTGTTTGGCGTACCATTCCGTTGTTAGGGTTTGATCTGGTTTGCGGATGACGGTCATATCCAAGAAAGGAAGTCGTCCGTTTTCCTCAATTTCAAGAGTGAACTGCAATCTTGGTTCGATATTGTTGAAAGTGTTCAGGATCAGTTGTCCAGAGTCCAGTGGAATCGTCATAAAGATGTCATCTACGTATTTTTTGAAAATAGTAGTCTGGAAAGGTAGAAAATGAAATCCACACCCAAATCAACCTAGATCTATTCCTAGAAATAGTGGAGTTTTGTATGGAGGCCAGCTATTTCTGTTTCGAGGGACAGTACTACAAGCAAACGTATGAAACAGCAATGGGCAGCCCACTTTCGCCTATCGCGGCGGATATCGTATTAGATTCAGTCATCAGCAAAGCTATGAGTTCTCTACCTTTCGAGACTACTATTTTCAAAAAATACGTAGATGACATCTTTATGACGATTCCACGGGACTCTGGACAACTGATCCTGAACACTTTCAACAATATCGAACCAAGATTGCAGTTCACTCTTGAAATTGAGGAAAACGGACGACTTCCTTTCTTGGATATGACCGTCATCCGCAAACCAGATCAAACCCTAACAACGGAATGGTACGCCAAACAAATTGCTTCAGGACGAATGCTGAACTACACGTCGTTTCACCAACCAAAACACAAAATTAACGTAGCGAATAATTTCATACACAGAGTGTGTTCGCTCACAAACAACAAATCCATAGCAGACATCACCAAAATAATTCATAGCCATCTTCAGAGCAATAACTACCCCAAGCAACTAATAAACCGGCTATTACATCTGTACACCAGCAAAACACAAGAACCCGAACCACCAGCAGTTACACAAAGCCAACCATCATGTCAGCATCCCACCCAACCAGCCATAATGCCAGCCAATCCCACCCCACACAATCAGCAACACCGCCACCAGATCAACAAAATCAAGGAAACATCATCCCCGCAGTTCAAAAACATCTCTCCATCCAGTCCATCGCAACCTCAAATAGAAAAACAAGATAAGACATACAGATCAATTCCATACATACCCGCATTAACAGAACGAATAACCAAAATCCTAAAAACAGATTTCCAGCATAACCGTAACATCAAAACAACTTCGTACAGTTAGAAATCTCCACACTAAAGTAAAACATCCTGTAGACAAACATGAAATTAGTAATATTATATATAAGATACCATGCAATGACTGTAACAGCTACTACATAGGAATGACGAGAAACAATTTAAGTAAAAGACTATCAGGGCATAGAGCTAATGTAAACAAACTGGAGAAACTGATACAGGAAAACAACACAAACACAGAAGCAGCTACCGCATCGCTTGTAGAAACAACAACAGCACTCATCCAACACTGCATAGAACACGATCACAGATTCGATCTGGATCGAACTGAGATAGTAGATCATAGCTACAAACAGACTACACTACCATTTCTAGAAATGTGTCATATAACTAACACTAACAACACAGTCAATAAGCGAACAGACATAGACAAGCTCAGCACGACATACGCAGCCGTACTACACAATATCAAAACCATAAATGAACGCAGAAGCAGGAGAGAAAATGAGCACAATGTAGGAGAGGAATAAATTATTCCAATAGGGCATTTTTGGCTACCAAAATGAATGTTCATGTTAGGGGGAGGTAGAACAAAGAAAATTTGCGCCATTAGCTAAGGGGAAAAAAAAAAATGAAAATTGATAACAGTGCTTCCGAAGTGTAAGAATTTTTTAACAAATTTTCCTAAATATCCAAAACAAATTTTTCACACAAATTAAATCAAATAATCAATTCACAGCATGTACGGACAATTAGACAAACAGACGGTGCAAGTTAGACTAAACATACGACGACAAACAACAAAAATATTGTAAGTTCAATTGACTATTAACTATAAAATTAGGACAATTAGAGTACTCATTAAATTGCAGTTCCCCTTGAAAAAGACACAATCCCCGTGTCGAAACGTCGGGTAAATAAAAAACTCGTTGTAATAAGTGCAAGACTGAGTAGCCGTTCAATAAATTAAATTAAAACGTACAGTCGATCCATAATCAGTAAACTATTGCTGATTGTGCATCTTTAATTGCTAATGCCTTCTGCAAACAAATGAAGGTAATTATTTTAATCAAATTTTTATTTTCATCAGTGTAGCTGATTTTGTTTGCTGGGGAATCAGAACTGTTATAGTATAACCATGTTTTAATGTACGTGTCGTTTAGTACCAAGCACAACTTAACAAATATGACATGACTCGTACCCATCCCGGGATCATGTGGACTATGAAACCAATCACCTGGATGAGCAGACCAAATATCTCTAATTTTATACTTCTTCATCCACCACCACTGCCCTGAGCTGCTGAGGCAGCAACCATCATCGGCCTCTAGCCGTGAACTCCGAGCGATACGATGGGCGATTGCATCCATCTCAACCGACCCCACTGCATCCGACCATCATCAAGCACAGAATGACAAAAAAATGCGCCCACTTCTTTCATGCATATTCGCAGACCCACCGGCAGTTCTACCGCTGGTGACTGCATGATGTCGCTATGTACACTCAGAATAATAAACCCGTCAACTATACGTGAAAAATCACGTAACCACTAAATTTCACTGACACCATTTATTTCACCTGACACCTATAAAACGTAATGGTATATAGTGAACATTAAATACATTTTTTTGAAATTCATCAAAATAAACGGTACGATTTACGTGAATTTCATGTCTTTAAAACATTGGCTGGGAACTCACTCAGCTGTCAGAATCGACCATTAAAATATTTGCAAGTCAGTGTTGTGCACAAAATAATTTTCCTAAGTGTTCATTACGCGAAATCAGTTTCTCATAAGGTTAGTACTATTTTCTTATTATATATCCGTTGTGTAATGATGTTTTCATATACTTTTGCAGCAGAATCATCGGATCATGTGCAAATCCGCCATATAAACTGACCAAGTTCTCAACTACTTCCCCCGCTTTCGGATCCGTTTCCTGGTCAACAAAAAAAAATCTTTTACTATACATCTCAAATTTATCAAAATGTTCAAATACATATACATATAATCTTGGACGTGATTTACCGGTCGACGTTTTAAAAAAGATATAACTTTAATTCACAATCACTTTATTACTAATTAACGCGAACAGAGGTAAACACGGTCGTTGATAAAAAGAAACTGAACAAGCATGCCGGGGTTGTTGGCAGTATTTATGATATTGAAATGCTGATGTAGCATATTTATGCACCTCGTCGGTGATTGGCTGATGGTCCGACCGTCCGATATGTAGAATTGATGACTGCTGTCCTTTATTGCTGATCTGGCTCTAACGGCAGGCTAGTCATAGCGTAATTATATATTACCTTTTCCTTAAATACAAACTGAAAACGAATTCTATTTTTGTTTCTTATTTCTTTAAACAAAAAATTATATAAATAAATAAATAAAGCCATTCTAAATAAAACCTTGAAGATCACGAAGCAGTCACGTAACCTTCATGTGAGATACTGGTGACATTCGATTGAGTGGAACTGAGTTCCTGCACCTTCAAATCACTTAATTGTTACGTGAAAAATGTTGTGGAAAAAACGAACAGTGGGTAATGTCTGTGACATAACCGCTAAGTGGACGTAGGACTTGACTTGACCATGCCTTAAAGATACATAATATGTCCAAATTTCTCACATCAACTATTTTGGATAAATAATCGGCGTTGCATACCATTCCTAGGCAAAATCTTCTCATCAAACCGACACAGAAATCAAATCTACCTTTAACAAAAATCATCAAAAAAAATTCAGGAAGTATCTGTCCGGTCACGAAATATTAGCCTCGACAGTGGCAACCTTCCCACTGAAGGACTGCCTGAAATAAACCATAAGCTGGCTCAGCAGGGGATGTAGACTGTATCTCAGCCCTTCCACTGAAGGGCCTTCTAATCCGTGCGATAGCGACTGAAGGAAAACATTATTTTTAACTCTTAGAGCCTTGAAAAAGGCTGTTTGCTTCGGCTAAGTGCAAAAAGTAAGAAAACGATCTTTTCAATTAACTGCGAATTTCTAGTGATGGTATAAAAAAGACTGAATGCTCTGCGAGTGAATGCACTTTTCTTTTATACCTTATTTTGAATCTTCTCTGCTTCCCAATTGGTGGGCCAATCAGCTAGTGTCTTGTATCCCGCTTCTTTATCAGCCAAAGCGTCATCATCATGAACGCGTTCGAGAAGGGCTTCTTCTTTTTTACGCTTGTTGCTCGCTGCTGACGTCTATTTCTTAACGGGACTTTTCGCTTGATACAGGCCAATAAGCCGGGCAAGCGAGCTTAGAATTGCAGTTCAGGTGGGAAGTAGGTTTTTCTTTTCTGAGACAACATTATTAGTAGTAGAAGGAAGGAAACACCCGGACATGGGATTCCGGGTGATAAGATTTAGAATTCATAACCAGGGACGATCATTCAGTCACGTTCGCTTTGTGTGCGGTCAGTATCAAACAATGTTTTTCTACATATTTTTTTATCAATGCCAATATTGCATTGATCAATGCATTGATATTTAACGTGTATTTGCTTTGGCGCAAATTTGGCGCAAAATGGATTTGGCGCAAAATGGATTTTCATGTCGCGAGGAAATGGCGTGGATTTGATTTTAGTCGGCGCGGATTTGGCGCGGAAAATATTTCTGGATCTCCGTAACAACCCTGCAATTTCTATCCCGAAGGGAATTGAAAGCTTTGATATTGATCTCTATCATTGGCTCTCTGAAGAACCGTTTGTTTTTTGGACATACATGTTGCATCATGTGGCTTTTCTTCAGCCTGTCTCGGCTCATCACCGATGCCGGCCGGTCTCGGCTCGACTCTGCTGCTGCTGCCGGTATCTGCTCAGCATTGCTGCTTTGTCGGGTCTGTAGGGTGGACTGCTGCTGTACTGGCTAGGTTTCGGCTGATGATGGTGGCTTCGATGACTTCATTCCCTGCTAAAAAGTGTGAGTGCTGTTCAATCGATGATGCGGTTGCTTCGCTTGTCCCGGTCAGAATGAAAGGAAAAAATCGCGTTGCGCTATTTTATGGCTTCTCGGCAGACCCAGCGGCTGCTCATTCGCTGGTGTCTGCACCAATCAGAACGTGGTAATGGAATGATGCAAGAATTATGCGGTACCCATATTTATTGGTTCCCTTGATATCAATGTTTTTCATTGAAAACAGTTTCATGCCTATTGAAACAAGTTTTTCGGGTCTTATCAAGCATGGACATGAAAGGCATACTTGAAATCTGTCGATTGAGGAGCTTACCGCAGAAATTCGTCCACTGAGACGAGCGCTATTAACGTTTAAAATCTTTCAACACAGCGTAACGCGGTCGATTTGAATATTTTGAAATGACACCCGGTATAGTAAAGAGAGACGTAAGTCCTACGTCAAAATTCGCGCTGCGCTATTTTATGCCTTCTTAGCAGACCTAGCGTGAGCTCATTCGTTGACGTCTGCACCAATCAGAACGTGGTAATGGAATGATGCAAGAATAATGCGGTACCCATATTTATAGGTTTTCGTGAATTCAATGCTTTGCTTTGAAAACAGTTTTAAGCCTATTGAAACAAATTTTTGGATATTATCAAGCATTAATATGAAAGGCATACTTGAAAGCTGTCGATTGAGGGGTTAACTGCAGAAATCTGTTCACTAGGGTAAAAGCTATTAACGTTTGAAATCTTTCAACACAGCGTAACGCGGCCGATTTAGAAATTTTGAAATGACACCCGGTATAGTAAAGAGAGACGTAAGTCCTACGTCAAAAGACCTTTTTGGAGGACACCATTCTCAAAAATGGCCACAATAAAGGAGAAATAAGCAGAATCAGAATTGGCGTGAAACCAAACGCAAATATATTTATTTGCAACGTTTGGTTTTCGCCCGCGATGTAAACGTACGTGGCAAAGTAAGGACTGTGATGTCCCCGACTGAAAGCCAGTCGAGTGGCTTCAGCGGCCGATGAGTCATGTTAATTTCATGGTTAGAGACTCAAAGTCCATCCATCTGGGAACAACTATTCGACTTCTTGATTCAGTTGGCCTCCGAGCAGTTTGCTCAATGTAAATAAAACGACACAATTTATTATGGCAAATATCATCAATTTCAAATAGCTACGCAGTCCTACGTCACCTTTGCGTACAACCCAATTGGGCTGCACCTTTGAGTTTGTATACACAGGGAAAACGAAGCAGTGGATCAAAAGGCCCGTACCTTACTGCAATCTGATGTCCGTGTTGGGGATTTATGAACGGAATTGAATTTTTCACCCGGTTTGGAAACAACATTTTCAATAGTTTAACGTTGATAATCAATAGTATCAATAGAATTGGCAAATTGCTGGAGAGTTTCTGAATCGATTGATAAGCAAATGTCGATAATCCATCGAAAGATAAAGACGCTATTAGCGTTTGAAATCTATCCTAATTTCGTGACGGTCTCGAATTTGGAAATTTCGGTTTTACACCCTGTATCTGAGTCTTCCCCTTAGACGTAGTTTACGTCAAAACCACAAGTGCCCGTAAGCATACTCTATCAAAGCGACTGTGTGCCGCTTCAAAAGCACAAGCCCAGGGAGTGCCATTGGCACATCAGGATTGATCCCAGTAAGATCCTGATTATGGTATACTGGTTGCATGTTATTGGTCTTGTTTTTGGATATTGAGATATTGTGAACGCGAGGGCTGGTAGTCTGGTTATTCTATTCTCTTAGTAAGGCCGGGTGGCACCGACCTGAAACGGCGAATGGGCTAATGGCCAGGCTGTCTTCCGTCCCCTAAAACCGTGGCGGACCTTGTAGCACGCGGTACAATCCTATCGCTCAGCTGGCAGCTGAGTGGGAGTAGGCTCAGATGCTTTTCCCTGACTAGCGCTGATCTGGCTCTGAACACGAAAGTGTCGACCCTCGCATGGCCTCCCTTCATGCCGCAAGGTATGTATAGATAACCATGGGATCGCGAAGGCGACTACACCAGCAGGATTCGACAGCAGCCGCAAGGGGGACCCAACAGCGATGAATTCTAACAACACAAAACACAAAACGTCGAGGGATGCAGGTGAGGCGAATGGTGGTAAGGAGAACCCTTTCACCAGACCGGCCTTGAAAGGTCTCCCCAAATATCGCTGGGGGAAGGCGATGGAGAAGCCCGTGGAGGGTCTGAGGAGGTGCCGGTTGAAGTAAAGATGGACGGCCCCACCCTGACCCGCGTCATCAAATCTGTGATGGCAAACCACGAAGAACGCGGTGGTCACACGATGGAGGTAGTCACGGAGGTATCCGACGTGATTATGTCGTTCCTAGACAACCGGGTTAAGTACAGCAAGGATCTGAAACTTGCTGTGCAGGCACTCTGTGCCCTAGTAGTTGAGGCCAAAACGGAGTGGAGGTCCCTACTAGAGGCCAGCAAGAGTGCGGAGAGAGAGCTCCGCAAACTTGTCAAGGAGCGGAAGCAGGCGGATAAGGACAAAGAGGAGGCAGAATCGAAAATTCGTCTCCTGTCCGAGGGCAAAGGACTGGCGGAGAGCCAGGTCGAGGAACTCCGCAAAAGGATGGCTGTAACAGGGGCGACCCCGAAGCTGAGTAAGGTTACGCAGGAGGCGAACCTGAAAGCAGCTGTCGAGAAGTCCGCAGCCCCGAAGCCAGAGAAAAGGAAGAAGGTCGAGCAGAAGGATGGCCATCCCAAGCCGGTGAACCCAGTGCCTCCACCATCGAGGACCACTGAAGCTCGCCGGGAGGAAGATCTACCGTGGAGGGAGGTCGTGAATCCCAAGAAGGCGAGAAGGCAACGGCAGCAGGCCGCAGACAAAGCAGCAGGCGGAGCGATACGCGCCACTGTTAAGAAGGGTAGAGCCCAGAAGGAGACGGGTGCGCCTTCCAATGTCAGTGGTAAGCGTAAAGACAGAGGCGAGGCGATTATCGTCAGTACTGACGACAAGAGCTACGTCGAAGTCTTGAAGGCCATGAGAGTTAATGACAAATTCGCTGGTCTAGGAGAGGATGTCAACTGCATCCGGAGGACGCGGAGAGGCGAGATGATTCTCGTCTTGAAGCGGGATGCTGCTCAGAAGAGTACTGAGTACAAAAAGTTGACGGAGGAAGTCCTGGGCGATGGGGTTCAAGTAAGAGCCCTATGTTCAGTTTCGAACATCCAGTGCAAGGGCCTGGATGAAGTAATCGAGGCTAGAGACCTGGTCGACGCACTGAGAGATCAGTGCAATGTCGAGATCCAGGAATCTACGGTTCGGTTACGCAAAAGCTTCGCGGGAATGCAGGTTGCCTCATTCCAAGTACCTCAGGCTGAGGCCAAAAAGGTAATGGATAAGGCTAAACTGAAAGTGGGTTGGTCGGTATGTCCGCTAAGTATAAGCCAACCGCTTCAGACCTGTTTCAGGTGTCTTGGCAACGGTCATAAGTCTTATGACTGTAAAGGACCTGATCGCAGTAAGCTATGCCGTAGGTGTGGAGCTGAAGGCCACCAAGCTCGCACCTGTCAGGCTGCACCAAGGTGTCTGATCTGTCCCCCGGGTACAGACAACAGACACCTCACCGGTGTCCAGGCTTGTCCGGCCTCTAGAAGGATCCAGACACGCAGGTAACACAGCTGAATCTGAACCACTGCAAGGCAGCTCAATTGCTGCTACAACAGTCGGTAACTGAGTGTAAAGCTGATGTAGCTTTGCTGTCCGATCCATACCGCATCCTTGCCGGTAACGGTAGTTGGATTGCGGATAAGTCTCAGATGGTGACCATCTGGACTTGCGGGCGATATCCCATCCAGGAGATAGTATCATCACCTGATGATGAGGGTTTCGTTATAGCAAAGGTAAACGGTGTTTACTTTTGTAGCTGCTACTGTCCTCCCAGGTGGAGTATAGTGCAGTTTACTAGGGTAGTAGATATTCTTGCAGCAAAACTAACTGGCTTAAAACCGTTAGTTGTAGCAGGCGACTTCAATGCGTGAGCAGTGGACTGGGGATCCCGGTCCACAAACGCCAGAGGTCATACCCTGCTAGAGTCGCTAGCGGTATTGAACGTAGTCCTGGTGAATGAAGGCCAAGTGCCAACATTCAGGAGACCGAACGGTGATTCATGCATCGATGTGACCTTCTGCAGCGCGGGATGGACGGTGGAGCCAGAATGGGAGGTTCATGAGGGGCATACCTCCAGCGATCATCAGGAAATTCGTTTTATGATCCGGTATACCCCCGTAGCAACCACAAGGCGGATCGGCAAAGCCGATCTAAGATGGCGCACCTCGCAGTTCAACCCAGAACTCTTGGAGGAATCACTACGATGGGAGACGCGAACAACGGGATTAAGTGGCGACGAGTTAATCGATGTACTAACCCGTGCATGCGATGTGACGATGCCTAGGAGGACCAAACCTCCCGGAAACCGGCAACCTGTGTACTGGTGGACTGACACAATTGCAGACCTTCGTAGAACCTGTCTTCGAGCAAAGAGAAGGCTGCGACGTGCCAGAACAGACGCTGATAAGGTCGAGAGACGCAGGGTGTTCCAGACAGCGAGCAGAGCTCTGAACTACGAGATCAAATGTAGTAAGAGAGCCTGCTTCGAGCGGCTGTGCAGGATGGCAAACAACAATCCGTGGGGAGATGCATACAGGATGGTGATGGCTAGGACCAATACCACGCCACCTGAGAAATCTCCGGAGATGTTGGCCAAAATAGTCGACGGGTTGTTTCCGAGGCATGAATCATCGAACTGGCCCGCTACTCCGTACGAGTCAGTTGACGTGGTACCGCTAGTGACTAACGAAGAGCTTATCGTAGCCGCAAGAAAACTTAAGCTCAATAAGGCGCCAGGCCCGGATGGTATTCCAAACCTGGCCCTTAAACACGCGATTCTTGCCAATCCAGATATGTTCAGGAGCTGCCTCCAGAGATGCATGGACGAAGGAAACTTCCCATATCGATGGGAACGGCAGAAATTGGTGCTATTACCGAAGCCTGGCAAACAGCCGGGGGATCCTTCGGCATACAGACCAATTTGCCTACTCGACACAGCTGGAAAGCTGCTAGAAAGGGTCATTTTGAATAGATTGTCGGCTTATACAGAGTGTGCTGGTGGCTTATCTAGCAACCAGTATGGCTTCCGTAAGGGCCGTTCTACCATCGAAGCAACTCGAGCGGTAACGGATACGGCCAAGATAGCGAGAGGTTTAAACAGAAGAGGTATTGGGTACTGCGCGTTGATTACACTTGATGTAAAAAACGCGTTCAACAATGCTAGCTGGGCAGCAATTGCTGACTCCCTGCACCGATTGAGAGTTCCGGATTACCTGTGCAGGATACTGAAAAGCTATTTTCAGAATAGGGTGCTGTTATACGACACTGATGCTGGTCAAAAGTCGATCGTAGTGTCCGCGGGTGTTCCACAGGGATCGATCCTCGGACCGGTTCTGTGGAATATTATGTACGATGGAGTATTACGCCTAAGTCTCCCGGTCGGTGTGAAAATAGAAGGCTTCGCGGATGACGTATTGCTGGAGGTAACAGGAGACACTCTCGACGAAGTCGAACTGAAGGCTTCATACGCGATTGGCAGAATGGAGGAATGGCCCAACTCGAGGCGGTTGTCCCTTGCACATCAAAAGACGGAAGTCGTGGTAGTGCATAACCGTCATGGGCTGCAACAGGCGAGGATAAGAGTAGGGACCTGCACAGTTAACTCCGTGAGGTCTCTCAAGCATCTGGGCGTGATGATCGATGATAAGCTCAATTTTACGAGCCACGTCGATTATGCATGTCAGCGGGCTTCATTGGCGATAAAATCTTTATCACGAATAATGTCCAACAGATCGGCGGTGCATAGTCAAGTGCGTAGGCTGATAGCTGGCGTAGCATTGTCTATCATCCGTTATGGCGTGCCGGCATGGGCCGTAGCACTAAAAGCCGAGTACAATGTAAAGAAATTGATCAGAGTACACCGGCTGATGTGTTTACGTGTCGCGAGCGCATATCGCACCATAGCATATGAGGCGGTGTGCGTTATAGCTGGAATGATGCCGATCGACATACTCTTAGAGGAGGATGTGGAGTGCTTCAACGAAAGGGACTCGGTGCAAGTGCGACGTGTCAAGAGAGCAGCTTCGTTGCTTAAATGGCAAAGAGCATGGGACACCGCAGTCAAAGGTCGTTGGACCCACAGACTGATTCCAGATGTGTCCAACTGGGTTGATAGGAAGCATGGTCAAGTCAACTTCCACCTAACACAGGTGTTGTCTGAACATGGCTGCTTTAAGAAATTCCTACACAGGTTTGGCTTCGCAGATTCTGCGGAGTGTTCTGAATGTGTAGGTGAGGTAGAATCGGCAGAGCATGTGATGTTCGCATGCCCGCGATTCGAGATAGAACGCAATGCCATGCTGCTTATTAGTGGTATGGATACAACCCCGGACAACCTCGTCGAGAGGATGTGCCGGGAGGAAGCTATATGGAATGCGGTGAACACAGCATCTCAACAGATTATGTCGAAACTGCAGCGGTGGTGGCGTCTTGAACAAAACCAACGTGTGCAGTAAGGGCACCTGTGATGCAGTGAACACTTTGCTCACCCCGACAACCAACATGTCGCGGGTGGGCTGCGGGGACCTCAGTATGTAGATATAGAGGTCATTGCGGTTCACGCGCGGTGGTTGTTGTCGGAGTGCTCGTCTCCAACGTGAGATTTTGATACGGACCGTTAGGTTACTATCATAGCTTGCGATCGACGGGTGGTGAGGTAGCCACCCTTGAAGTCGATGTTGTGTGTATTGACGTCAAGTGCGTTAGCATAGGCGTGAGCGCTCTCAATAGTCCCCCCCTGATGAATTGCTTAATTGCGGGCCGGGGGTACGGACTGGCGAAAGGGTTTTGGTTTAGTGGGTCGGGTAAGAGTTACATGACATACCCATCCCCACACTACCTGAGTACCTCCTCAGGTGTCTGGTTGCAGATTTCCGTTTACCCTTGCTCAAGAAAAAACGAACAGTGGGTAATGTCTGTGACATAACCGCTAAGTGGACGTAGGACTTGACTTGACCATACCTTTAAGATACATAATATGTCCAAATTTCTCACATCAATTATTTTGGATAAATAATCGGCGTTGCATACCATTCCTTGGCAAAATCTTCTCATCAAACCGACACAGAAATCAAATCTACCTCGAACAAGAATCATCAAAAAAAATTCAGAAAGTATCTGTCCGGTCACGAAATATTAGCCTCGACAGTGGCAACCTTCCCACTGAAGGACTGCCTGAAATAAACCACAAGTTGGCTTAGCAGGGGATGTAGACTGTATCTCAGCCCTTCCACTGAAGCGCCTTCTAATCCGTGCGATAGCGACTGAAGGAGAACATTATTTTCAACTCTTAGAGCCTTGAAAAAGGCTGTTTGCTTAGGCTAAGTGCAAAAAGTAAGAAAACGATCTTTTCAAATAACCGCGAATTTCTAGTGATGGTATAAAAAAGACTGAATGCTCTGCGAGTGAATGCACTTTTCTTTTATACTAAATACTTAATTTTGAATCTTCTCTGCTTCCCAATTGGTGGGCCAATCAGCTAGTGTCTTGTATCCCGCTTCTTTGTCAGCCAAAGCGTCATCATCATCAACGCGTTCGAGAAGGGCTTCTTCTTTTTTACGCTTGTTGCTCGCTGCTGGCGTCTATTTCTTAACGGGACTTTTCGCTAGATACAGGCCAATAAGCCGGGCAAGCGAGCTTAGAATTGCAGTTCAGGTGGGAAGTACGCGTTCTTTTCTGAGACAACATTGTTAGTAGTAGAAGGAAGGAAACACCCGGACATGGGATTTCGGGTGATAAGATTTAGAATTCATAACATGGGACGATCATTCAGTCACGTTCGCTTTGTGTGCGGTCAGTATCAAACAATGTTTTTCTACATATTTTTTTATCAATGCCAAAAAATCCAACATTTGATGAAAAATCGATTGATAGTTTATTAATGTTTGAGCTGTTATCGGTGGTTTTTTATCCAAATAAGATTATGTGATAGATTTGAACATCTTATGAATCTTCGCTGAGAATGATGTTGAAGTAATTCTAGCCATATAAAAGTTCTTAAAATAACTATTTTATTATGTTGTTAGAATAAAGAAATATGTTATTGAAATAACTTCATTGTTATTAATTTTACCACGCGCATGGTTAAATAAATAACAAAGTATGGTGACGAAAATTTCGGCAGATCATTCATTATCAAGCCGCCATATTGTGAAGGGTTAAGTTTTCTTGAGTGGTGCAAACCAGAAGTTAATTGTTCTAGTTTCTCTTTGCGTTTTATATTTGATTTCAAACAACATTTTCTGTAATATTGGATTTATGGTTAGTATATTTAGCGGTATATTCATTGCATCAAATCTCTACTTAAGGGGCATTTTGACGTAGGACTTACGTCTCTCTTTACTATACCGGGTGTCATTTCAATTTTTTTAAAATCGACCGGGTTACGCTGTGTTGAAAGATTTCAAACGTTAATAGCTTTTGCCCTATTGAACAGTTTTCTGCAGAAAAATATATTAAGCTCTTTTTAGTGGAATGTATTAAACCGTCTAAGACGAATTAAGTACTGTCCATTTAATTTCGTTATTTTCAGATAACTGTGTCGTCTTCAGTGTCTTGTACTTGACTCGAGTCAAGTACAAGACACTGAAGACGACCACACAGTTGTGGTCGAAATACGTATCTGCAAAGATAACGAAAATTAACTGGTGGAATTAAATGGACAGTACTTAATTCGTCTTAGACAGTTTTCTGCAGTTAACCACTCAATCAACAGCTTTCAAGTATGCCTTTCATATTCATGCTTGATAATATCCGAAAACTTGTTTCAATAGGCCCAAAACTGTTTTCAAAGCAAAATATTGAATTCACGAGAACCTATAAATATGAGTACCGCATCATTCTTGCATCATTCCATTGCCACGCTCTGATTGGTGCAGACGTCAGCGAATGAGCTCTCGCTAGGTCAGGAAGGCATAAAAAGCGCAGCACGATTTTTTCCTCTCAATCTGACCCTGAGATCTGACAAGAACAGGCAAAGCAACCACAACATCGCCAGAACTTTTGAAGTGTTGCTCCATCGTCTCAGCCACGCTATCGCAAACTTAAGTTTTCTCAAGAGCAAGGCAGAATCGTCAGCATCATCGGCATTTTCGGTCCGGCATTGTCGACGTCGAGGCCACCGCACAAAGGAGAAGCCTACCGGACAGTAAGCGCGGCTCGGCGGTGTGACGATAGACTGTCAATGACAACATTGATCAAGTTGGGGTTCAAAACGATTATCTGCTTTTGTAAATAGATTCAAACGACGATTTGATCACGCAAACCAACACCATAAACAGGTAGGTGAAGGTTTCCGCTACCTATTGATGATGTTGGTTTGCGTGGGAGAGCTATCAGATTCGTCAAATTGTCGTTTGAATCTTTGTTTACAAAAGCAGATAAGTCGTTTTAAAAATTTTGTCTTGAAGTGATATGAATGAATTATTGACAGTGGCTGATTTTCTACCCGCCACTTCCACAGCCAGGCACTATCGTATATGCGCAAATAGGTGGCATGAGTTAACCTCCAGAAATGTATATGGCGAAAGACATCTAACGCGGGTTTTCTCAAAATTAGGAACTTTTCATGAAAAACTATATGGTACCGGTTATGATAAAAGATATTTTAGTTACTAGATAAAGATTGTCGCTGTCGTCGCTGTCCGAAACATCTTTTGCTGGCGAGGATAGGGGAGCTAAATGTCAAAGAAGGAAAATCCATACGATTTGACAGGTATGTACCACACATGTTTCGGACAGCAGAACAAAGGGAACCGAAGCGACAATCTTTATCTAGTAACTAAAATATCTTTTGTTATGATGGATGGTGTTCGCTAGTACAGTACAGTACAGTTTTTCGATTAAGGTGCTTAAATTTGAGAAATCGAACCTTAGATGCCTTTCGCCACACTGATTTCAGAAAGTTAACTTCTAGTGTGCCCCTGTACGTTCAAAGTGGACGATTCATTGATCAAGTTTTCTCGGCCGATGGCGTTTGGTATTCCCGCAAACATCGATTCATAATGATATTTTTGAACAATCATAAACTCCCAGTTGAACATCTCAAATAGAAATTTACATCTTACATTGTTAATGGATCTACTAAAGAGTTTTGACGTAGGACTTACGTCTCTCTTTACTATACCGGGTGTCATTTCAAAATATTCAAATCGACCGCGTTACGCTGTGTTGAAAGATTTTAATCGTTAATAGCGTTCGTCTCAATGGACGAATTTCTGCGGTAAGCCCCTCAATCGACAGATTTCAAGTATGCCTTCCATGTCCATGCTTGATAAGACCCGAAAAACTTGTTTCAATAGGCATGAAACTGTTTTCAATGAAAAACATTGAGATCAAGGGAACCTATGAATATAAGTACCGCATAATTCTTGCATTATTCCATTACCACGTTCTGATTGGTGCAGACACCAGCGAATGAGCAGCCGATGGGTCTGCCGAGAAGCCATAAAATAGCGCAACGCGATTTTTCCTTTCATTCTGACCGGGCCAAGCGAAGCAACCGCATCATCGATTGAACAGCTCTCACTCTTTTAACAGGGAATGAAGTCTGCATCGACCGCTTTTTCGGCTCGTCACCATCGAAGCCACCATCATCAGCCAAAACCTAGACAGTACAGCAGCAGTCCACCCTACAGACCCGACAAAGCAGCAATGCTGAGCAGATACCGGCAGCAGCAGCAGAGTCGAGCCGAGACCGGCCGGCATCGGTGCTGAGCCGAGACAGGCTGAAGAAAAGCCACATGATGCAGCATGTATGCTAAAAAAACAAACGGTTCTCCAGAGAGCCAGTAATAGAGATCAATATCAAAGCTTTCAATACCCTTCGTGATAGAAATTGTACTTAGGTGCCAAATCCAATATTCTAGAGATAAAATTTTATGCGTGATTTTCATAAATAGCGTCTTTTTATACCACCACTAGAAATTCACGGTTATTTGAAAAGATCGTTTTCTTACTTTTTGGACTTAGCCGAAGCAAACATCCTTTTTCAAGGCTCTAAGAGTTAAAAATAATGTTCTCTTCAGTCGCTATCGCATGGATTAGGAGGCCCTACATCCCCTGCTGGGCCAACTTGTGGCTTATTTCAGGCAGTCCTTCAGCGGGAAGGTTGCCACTGTCGAGGCTAATATTCCG
The DNA here is from genome assembly GCF_024139115.2 of Armigeres subalbatus. Lineage (NCBI taxonomy): Eukaryota > Metazoa > Arthropoda > Insecta > Diptera > Culicidae > Armigeres > Armigeres subalbatus. The sequence goes on from NW_026942566.1 coordinate 18,463, forward strand.
TGACCGGACAGATACTTCCTGAATTGTTTTTGATGATTCTTGTTCGAGGTAGATTTGGTTTCTGTGTCGATTTGATGAGAAGATTTTGCCAATGAATGGTATGCAACGCCGATTATTTATCGAAAATAGTTGATGTGAGAAATTTGAACATATTATGTATCTTAAAGACATAGTCAAGTCAAGTCCTACGTCCACTTAGCGGTTATGTCACAGACATTACCCACTGTTCGTTTTTTTGTTAATATTTTGACCTTACAGTTTGGAAATAATCGGAATAATAGGCGACAACGATGCTATACACGTAAAAAGATCACAGCCAGCGTCACGTCCGTTCGCGTCAACGTCGAACTATCAAACCGGAAAATATGAGGAACCTGAATACTAACATAGGATCCGGCGTTGATGCCGGTTGATACTCCGATGGCTGTCTTTCCTATGATCCCTCGTTCTCACAGCGTTGTCGAAACTTCCCGCATCGGTTACTTTTTCTTCCGAACAGTTATGTGTATAATAATGATGATAATTTATATATTGTTGTGATCTAATTGTCGCAAATGTTCTTTCTCATAGGTCGGCCCTGTTATTTAGTAGCCGGAAAACAATTATTTAAATCTCGATTTCAATAAACGCATTTTTCTAAATTGACAAAACAAATCTAAAACTTATTTCAATGCATGACAAATATCTCGAAAAATACTTTCCAAGAAGCAAAAAATAACTAAAACTATATTCTTATTTTAAATGCTCACATAGTATAATTATGTACTGAATAATTGTTGAAATAACCGAAAACCATGGTAATTTTCTCTGCTCTATTAGTTCATTCACCCATGGTAAAAATAAATTCGTATTGTGTTTGGTATAAATGTGGCTTGTAGTCTGCACAAAATTAGTGGCGTTGTGTTTTTAATTTAACCCTACAAAATAGTATTTTTGACCGCGAAGCTTCTCTCAGTGTTTAAAGACGTGGTCAAGTGAAGTCCTTCGTCCACTTCGCGGATAAGTCAGAAAAATTATCCACTGTTAGTTTTGACGTTATTTATGAAAATCACGCATAAAATGTTATCTCTAGAATATTGGATTCGGCACCCAAGTACAATTTCAGGGTTGTTAAGACTAAGCGGATTTCGCGATTTTCGCGGATTTTGCGGTTTTCGCGGATTCGGCGCTGATTTACATAACGATTTTAGGACTTTGTGCGGATTTAGTTTTAGGATTATTTAAACAAATGAAATTCTATATCTAATGACGTTTATTTGAAAACTAGTTTTATGTCTATTTAGATGGGCTTTATTCTCGTTAGCAAATGTTTTCGAGAACAAAATTAACGTTTGTAGTTATTTACTAACATCAATTTTCGGATATTAACAAACCCTGTTTGAATTCCATGGTTACACTCTTGAGCATTGATTAAACAAATGTTATGAGGAGAGGGGCGCCACTTGTTGTCATTTTTAAACCATTCTAAAGCATGGCGTATTCAAAACATGTCTGTTGAAGGACATGAACACCCGTCTTTTAAGTGCTTCCGCAGAAATTGTTTTTGATGTTGATTTTGAAAGAAAAAAATGTTGAAAATTTTTGAAAATGTTTTCCCGGAAGAGTTTTTGCAGAGATTCCCGAGAAACTCCCGCAAGAATTCACGTTGCGATTTCCTTCGAAGTAAATTTAGTTATGATCACAAGAATTTCTGTGAAAAATCCTGAAAATTTACCAACAGATTTTTCGGAAGTTTTCCAGCAGGAAGTCACCAACCAATTTCTGTTAGAATTTCCCAAGCCAAGAATACCAAGAATATTCAAAAGCTTTATATACCAACGTTTGAAAGTTGCACAAAATTCAGTAGCTATTTACCTATTCACATCAACAAATAAATCAAATTTTAAATTCAAATATTTAGACTCAAAACAGTGACAATTTTTGGAATTCTAATGGAGAAATTTCAAAAATTTTCGTTGAAATCTTAGAATAAGAAACGCATTTTCTTTTGTCGTGAGCGAGGAAGACATAATTTTGTAACAATTCATCGCCATGAACGCGAATTAATAAAATTGTCACGCAAACGCTCTCTAATTAGTTGATTGTACTACATTTTCAAAATGATTCTATTGCGAAAAACTCTTTAGTAAGTATATTAGTGGTTCTGAAAAGATCCATTCACAATGATGTAAATTTCCTCTTGAGCGGTTCAACTGGGAGTTTATGATTGTTTAAAACATTATGAATCGATGTCTGCAGGAATACCAAACGCTTAACCGCTGCTGCCATCGGCCGAGAAAACTTGATCAGTAGTGTTGTCGTCGACACTCTATCGTCACACACCGCCGTGCCGCGCTTACTGTTGGCTTCTCGACAATGACGGGCTGAAAATGCCGATGATGCTGACCTGAGAATGCTGACGATTCTGCCTTGCTCTTAAAAAGGCTTTAGGTTTGCGAATGCGTGGCTGAGACGATGATGCAACCGTTCAAAATTCCGACGATGCGATGCTGTTATTGCTTTGCCTGTTTCGGTTAGATTGAGAGGAAAATTCGCGCTGCGCTATTTTATGCCTTCTTAGCAGACCTAGCGTGAGCTCATTCGTTGACGTCTGCACCAATCAGAACGTGGCAATGGAATGATGCAAGAATGATGCGGTACTCATATTTATAGGTTTTCGTGAATTCAATGTTTTGCTTTGAAAACAGTTTTAGGCCTATTGAAACAAGGTTTCGGATATTATCAAGCATTAATATGAAAGGCATACTTGAAAGCTGTCGATTGAGGGGTTAACTGCAGAAATCTGTTCACTAGGGTAAAAGCTGTTAACGTTTGAAATCTTTCAACACAGCGTAACGCGGCCGATTTAGAAATTTTGAAATGACACCCGGTATAGTAAAGAGAGACGTAAGTCCTACGTCAAAATCCACGTATGTTTTCACGTAGCGATTACGTGACAATTATTTTGGGTGTAGGTAAACACAGCGAACGAACGAACGAAACGAAAAAATGCGCGAGCAAAAAGCACGTCAGTACGCGCTGCTGTCACAAATTGTAATGACTCGCACACGGCAAACACTGCTTCTTTTATACACAAAGAAAATCTTCCGATAGACCCGAAGGCCCGTAACATACCGCATTCTGATGTCCGTGTTAGGAACGCACGGGATTGGTTGAAATTTTTACTGGATTTGACAAGAATTGAAATTTTCAATAGCTTATCGTTAATAATCTTAAGTTACAATGAAATACGCAAATTGCTGGAGAGTGTCCGAGTCGATTGATATATAAGTCTTAAAAATCCATCGAAAGATAAAGGCGCTAGTAACGTTCAAAATCTTCCCTTCCAGCGTAACGCTCTCGATTTCCAAAAATCTAAATGACACCCAGTGTTACAACCCTGCGGGATGTAGCGCACCTTCCATACCACCACAACCTTGATGCGCCAGTCTATCTAGTTCCGACGTATACCTCAGCTGTCAATCAATCTCCCTATGACAGGTGCATATCTGTAAGTAGCGAAGCGAATACAACGCACAAAACAGTAAACGTGCAAGTGCAAAGCAGTGGTTAGTTAATTGAAATATTATATTTCTTGGAATGTTATTAATCTCCTATTCTATTTGAACTCTTAGCTAAACGTGCAGTATTACATTATACATCTATTAAACCTAAACACAAATAGTACGGTTGGATAGTACGGACAGAATTATAAATAGAAGTACACTAAACGTAAGTGATCAAGAAACGAAAAACTAACCTAGATCCTAAAACATAAGCAACATGAAATCACCTTTAAAAACTGAATTACTATTATATGACCTCATTATATTTCGCCTTCATGTAATTAATTGTACCCTTTCTCTAAAAGGGATTTTATAACTCCCTTCTATTTCCATATACGGTACGAGGAAATAAACAGTTATTAAACCGGAATACAATCTTCTGTTGTCCGATTGCTACTCCAACATTTTTATAAAATCCGTTTAGTTGATCGGGGGCTTGGTCGGTCGGTATGTCTAAAAGAGGTGACGGTCAAAAGCGGGGAACTTCTCCTTCAAATCCACCGCCGGGAGTGAGCTGCATAATATGTGAGAGACCAGACGATAGTCGTATGGTTGCTTGTGATACCTGTGAACAGTGGTTTCATTTCGCGTGTGTCAGAGTAGACGCAAGTGTTCAGGATCGGGAATGGAGCTGCGATAAATGCCTTGGAGCGGCATCCAAAATTCCAACCGGAACATCTACTCCAGTTGCCACGAGCGGTACGATACCAAAGTCGAGTGTTAGCAAGCAAACAGATCCTAATCGAGATGATCTTCAGAAGCAGCTAGCGTCGATGCAGAAAAGGTTGAAGGACTTTGAGCGAGTGATGAAGGAGCGAGATGATCAGCGTTTGAACGAACTTAGAGACCAGCAGAAGAGACACGACCAAGAGCTTCGGGATACGGAACGACGTGTGCGGATTATGATAGAAGGAAAACAACAATCCACTAGTGCAACTGGCCAAAGTTACGCAGTGAATTCAACAGCTAACCAGCGGCAGCAGACAGGTGAAAAATCGACTAGCGTATTACTTAATCAACCGGTCCAGATGTCACTTGGAGGAGTACCAGCAGCAAGCTCTACGGGAAATCCACCGCCATTGATCACCGTTACACAGGAAGAGGAAGCTCTAGCGCAGGACTTGCAGTTACTCGAGGAAAAACAGGCAAAGAAGGCATTTGGAAGAGCAGAAGCAACTATTTCAACGATATGCAAAGGTCAACGGAGGTGCAGCTGGGTGTGGTTTCGGACTGAATCCTCAGGCGGCGGCGTTTCAACCAAATGGTAGCAGCCTCTTCGCTACTTCGCTAAGTCAGAGTCAAGTATCGGCGCGTCAAGCTGTCAATAAGGAGCTTCCCAGTTTTTTTCGGGAATCCAGAGGAATGGCCTCTCTTCCTAGCGAGCTTTGAAAATTCGACCAGAATATGCGCATACAGCGACGAAGAGAATATGTTGCGTCTTCAACGAAGTCTCAAAGGAAGAGCATTGGAGGCAGTACGCTGTAGATTACTACATCCGGCCAATCTGACTGGTGTAATTTCGACGCTCAAAACGCTTTTCGGAAGGCCAGAGATTATTATTCATTCGTTGGTCAACAAGGTCCGAGAAATGCCAGCACCGAAAGCGGAAAGGCTTAATACACTAATTGATTTCGGAGTAGCTGTCCAAAACGTCTGTGCAGCCATCACCGCGTCTGTTCTCGACGAGTATTTATGCAATGTCGCGTTGCTCCAAGAATTGACGGAGAAATTGCCGCCATCCATCAGGTTGAATTGGGCGTATCATCGTCAGAAGCTGAATGGAGTCAAACTGTCGGACTTCGGAGACTGGTTAGGTACCCTGGTCGAGGCAGCGAGTATCGTCACTATTCCGTCCATCAGCGCATCTAAACTAGATAGGCGCAGTCGACGAGAAGAAAACTATGTCAACGTCCATGCCGCGAATTACTCCACTAATGAAGAAGCTGTGAAAGATCGTCAAGCTTCCCTCCGAAAGGATGTGCTGTATGTATGGAGAAATGCAGAGGCCCTGAGGTGTGCCCGAAATTTCTGAACATGGATGTTGGTTCCCGTTGGACAGTAATGAGGCAGCAGAGGTTGTGCAAAAAGTGCTTACGAAAGCACTTCGGTGCTTGCAATGTGAAAGTTGCGTGCGGAAAGAACGGATGCTCATACATGCACAATCAACTTTTGCATGACGATAAAGGGTATGGCAAGTCCGCCCCGCCACAATCAATGACATCCACTAATGAAAATTCAACGACGGAAACCTGCAACACCCATTCCAATACGGTGGCAAAAATTCTATTTCGTTATGTGCCAATTACTATCTACGGCAAGGGCAAAAAACTAAGTACCTTCGCATTCTTAGACGACGGGTCTTCTGCAACGTTCATGGAGCATAGTTTGATGAAAGAGCTTGGTCTGAATGGAAAGTCTAATCGATTGTGCCTCAACTGGACGGGCGGGCATCAACGGGAAGAAGAAGAATCTGTTATCCTCGCACTGAAGATTTCCGGTGCGCACGACACTGGAGAAGTGTACGAACTTCCTGAAGTACATACGGTCCAGAACCTTTTTCTTCCGAAACAGTCCGTATCGATATCGCAGATGGCCGCCAAGTACAGTTACTTGAAAGGACTACCACTGAGCTCCTATGACAATGTTTCTTCAAGGATTCTCATAGGCATGAATAACTGTAGGCTAGGTCACGCGCTCAGAAGCATTGAAGGAGGCGACAACGAACCGTTTGTAGCCAAAACGCGTCTTGGCTGGATGATTTACGGACCGTGCGCTACATCTGGTGCGTCCGATGCCGAACATGACAGCTATCACAGTTTCCACATATGTCCCTGCATCAAGGAAGATGAGAACCTGAACGAAGCATTGAAGGTATACTTCTCTATAGACTCCTTGGGAATTGGGAGATCACTTAAACAATTGTTGTCTAAGGATGAAGAGCGAGCGACAAAGATTCTGTCTTCTAAAACGCGATTGATTGGCGACCACTACGAGACCGGGCTACTGTGGCGCTATGACCAAGTGCAGTTGCCAAGCAATAAGGTGATGGCACTGAAGCGACTATCCTGCTTGCAACGACGATTGAATCGAGATCCACAGCTACATTTGGCGATGTGCACGAAGATGGTTGACTACGAAAAGAAGGGATACATTCGACGTCTCTCTGCAGAAGAAAAGAAAGAAAAACATTCGAACGATTGGTATCTTCCAATTTTCCCGGTTACAAATCATAACAAGCCCGGGAAAATACGTATTGTTTTCGATGCAGCAGCGAAGGTTAACGGTGTGTCGCTGAACACCTTTCTCCTTACGGGACCAGATCAGCTAGTATCGTTGCTTTCAGTCCTGTTTAAGTTCCGTGAGTATCGAGTTGCAGTCGTAGGAGATATCAGGGAAATGTTTTTCCAAATCAAGATGAGAAGCCAAGACCAGCGAAGCCAGATGATTTTGTGGAACGGCGGAAATCCAGAAGACGAGCCAGAAACATACGTGGTACAAGTGATGACATTTGGCGCGTCGGGTTCTCCGTGTTGTGCGCACTATGTCAAGAACCAGAATGCGGAAAGGTTCGTGGAACAGTATCCGAGGGCGGTAGATTGCATTAAAAGCGAACACTATGTAGACGATATGCTGTCTAGCGTAGAAACTGAAGATGAAGCTGTGAAGTTGGCAACTGACGTTCGGTACATCCATTCCCAAGGAGGGTTCGAAATACGAAACTGGCAGTCGAACTCTAACAACGTTGTTAGTCGTCTGCTGGAGAACAAAACCACAGACATGAATATGAGTCTTTGCAAGGAGATGGCCACGGAAAAGGTGCTCGGTATGTGGTGGGATACCGCAGCGGACACCTTCACATTCAGATTATCACCGAAGCATGACGCGGAGTTGCTTTCTGGCGTGAGAATGCCTACGAAGCGAGAAGTTCTGAGGACATTGATGGCTATCTATGACCCCATGGGGCTCATAGCAAACTATCTGATCTACTTGAAGATTCTTCTTCAGGACATTTGGCGTTCTGGATGCGGCTGGGATGATGAAATCGCCGGAAGATTGTCTGAGAAGTGGATGACTTGGATAAGAGTGTTGCCGAATGTACGGCAAGTAAGTGTTCCACGATGCTACCGCCGAATCACATCTGTCGAAGAAACCAACGTCGTGGAACTGCATATATTTTGTGATGCAAGCGAAAACGGGATAGCTGCAGTCGCCTACTTCAAGTTCAAAGAGGATGAGAAGATTGAGTGCAGTTTGATTAGTGCAAAAACTAAAGTGGCCCCTCTAAAATTTCTTTCGATCCCTCGCCTAGAGCTTCAAGCTGCTGTGGTAGGAGCACGTCTAGCGGAATGCATTGCCACTTCACACCGAATGAAAATTACACGGCGTGTTTTCTGGTCAGATTCCCGTGATGTGATTTGCTGGCTCCGGTCGGATCATAGGCGATATAGCCAGTTTGTGGCCTTCAGGATCAGTGAACTGCTGGAAACAACTCACGTAAGCGAGTGGAGATGGCTTCCAACTAAGGAAAACGTAGCCGACGATGGGACGAAGTGGGCACGACTACCAAACTTCCAGCCTGGCAGTCGTTGGTTTCGCGGGCCGGACTTTTTATGGGAAGATGAGGGCAGTTGGCCAGGAACTAGTGGAGATCAAGGGACGACAAAAGAAGAGATGCGTACGACTGTCTCGCATCACACAATCAGCGAAACGTTCCTGACATTCGATCGATTCTCCAAATGGAAGAGACTGATGAGGACTGTGGCATATGTGCATCGCTTTGTGGGTAATCTTCGTAGGCGTATTAAACGAGAAGTAGCAGAGCTTGGCCCTCTAACCCAGGAAGAACTAAGTTGTGCTGAGAACTTCATTTTCCAGCAAGTTCAGCAACAAGCGTACCCGGATGAACTCCAAATGCTCCACAACAACAGTCCACGTATGCAGCCTTGGCATAGGAACTTGCCGAAATCCAGCCCACTTTACAAGCTCAGCCCAATCGTTGATAAGCACGGCGTGCTGCGAGTGCAAGGGCGAATTGGTAAATGTTCCTGGGTTGACGAGTATACCAAGAATCCCATCATACTTCCTAGGAACAACTATGTGTCCAGTTTGATGATCGCCGATTACCACGCCAAATACCATCACCAGAACCACCAAACAACGATGAACGAAATTCGTCTGAAATTCTACATTCCTCGTCTGCGTGCAGAGTACGAACGGGTTCGCAAAAATTGCCAGTACTGTAAAATTCAACGTGCTAATCCCCAACCACCCGCAATGGGGAATCTCCCACAAGCTCGATTAGCGGCATTTCTGCGGCCCTTCTCTTATACCGGAGTGGATTATTTCGGCCCGATGTCCGTCACAGTAGGTAGGAGAGTCGAAAAAAGGTGGGGAGTTCTGCTAACCTGCATGACAACCAGAGGCGTACACATCGAGATCGCTCATTCGCTGACGACAAACTCTTGCATATTGGCACTGCGCAACTTTATTGCCAGAAGAGGCTCACCGCTAGAAATCATAAGTGACCGTGGAACAAACTTCATTGGAGCCTCCCGCGAGCTAACAGAAGCCATGAGATACCTTGACCAGAAGAAGCTAATGCTCGAATTCGTTGGACCGAACACTAAATGGACGTTTAATCCACCTGCCGCTCCTCACTTTGGCGGATGCTGGGAGCGTTTGATCCAATCCGTGAAGAAAGTCATGAAAACTTTAGCACTCCCCGTCTACCCACCGACGAAATCCCTCGTTCCGTGCTGATGGAAATCGAAATGATTCTGAACACACGACCGCTTACTGACATACCACTAGATACAGAGTACGAACCGCCCCTAACACCTAACCATTTTTTGTTGGGGTCAAATGGAGATAAGCCCCCGATCACTTTCAACGACAAACCCTTAGCTGTGAAGCAATCGTGGAAGATGGCCCAATTGTATGCTGACGAATTCTGGAGGAAGTGGGTTAGAGAATATCTGCCAACCCTGACCCGCAAAACGAAGTGGTTCGGACAGGTAAAGCCGATACAGGAAGGTGATACGGTGCTGATTGTAGACGACAAACTACCGCGGAACAGCTGGCCACGAGGGCGTGTCATCGGCACAGTCCAGGCTACAGATGGACAGGTCCGCCGGGTGACAGTTCAAACAGTACATGGGCTATTGGAAAGACCAGCGACCAAGATTGCCGTGTTAGATGTCGGTTGCAGCGATGGTAAGCCGCAAGAACTTTCGCGACGTACCGAGGGGGACTGTTACAACCCTGCGGGATGTAGCGCACCTTCCATACCACCACAACCTTGATGCGCCAGTCTATCTAGTTCCGACGTATACCTCAGCTGTCAATCAATCTCCCTATGACAGGTGCATATCTGTAAGTAGCGAAGCGAATACAACGCACAAAACAGTAAACGTGCAAGTGCAAAGCAGTGGTTAGTTAATTGAAATATTATATTTCTTGGAATGTTATTAATCTCCTATTCTATTTGAATTCTTAGCTAAACGTGCAGTATTACATTATACATCTATTAAACCTAAACACAAATAGTACGGTTGGATAGTACGGACAGAATTATAAATAGAAGTACACTAAACGTAAGTGATCAAGAAACGAAAAACTAACCTAGATCCTAAAACATAAGCAACATGAAATCACCTTTAAAAACTGAATTACTATTATATGACCTCATTATATTTCGCCTTCATGTAATTAATTGTACCCTTTCTCTAAAAGGGATTTTATAACTCCCTTCTATTTCCATATACGGTACGAGGAAATAAACAGTTATTAAACCGGAATACAATCTTCTGTTGTCCGATTGCTACTCCAACACCCAGTATAGTAAAGAAAGACGTAAGTCCTACGTCAATATAATGTTTTACGTTTCACGTTTCACTTCAGGGTCTCAACAACAATTGTTCATTTACATTCGCTTGACATTTCAGCCCGATTAGCACCCTCCTCATTGCACTGTCAACTGATTTCGGTTGCGGTCACACCATCAGGCAGGGTTGGCAGCAACAATGAAAGTGACCAACCACTGCTACAATACTTACATTTTAATCAATAAATTTCGACGATAGCAGTAAATTTTGATTCTATGTTACATATATTCGAAAAAGACAGGAAATTAAAAAAAAAATATCTACAAACCGTTGTATCTCAGAAACGGCTGCACTTAGAAAAAAAATTGACGTTTACCTTTTCCATTGGAAATTTACCGTACCTTCATAAAATCGAATTGATAAAAACGTAAAAATATTATTTCAATCATTTTTGAAAAACCAACTAATTTAAAAAAAATTATAACTTTTTTGTCCATCATTTCTCCATTATGACCCATGGTGCAAAATAATACACAGCAAAAAATTATGTAATGTGCATCGATGTAATTTAAGCGATGTACCAAAATTTATATGTGATGCCTGTATCATAATGCACGTTAACATTTGTTTTGATGCAATTTTACATTGCTTAGAAATTACACAAAAGCCAGATTCAGCAAATTCCCTTACGTCGCATTTGTGTAATATTCGATGTTTGAAGCATCGAATATTACACAGAAAATGCTGCAACCAATAGAATCCAACAGAGTTGTGTAAAATTACACAGACTTTGGATACAATATTATATGCATTCATAATATAATTTTCCTCGCAACACTGCACACTTGATGTCTGAGACGTCGGCGTTGTTTTGTCGCCATGTTGATTCGCTCGTTGATTTTCACGGTTTTTTCTCTCGCGGATTTATTAGTTTTCTTTGTATTTAATTCATTTAATTAAGCATAATTTACCATCAATGTTACGGGACGGTTACGGGACGACGGCAAAGGAGACAAAAAGCGGATTTCTGACTACGGGACAGCAGGCGGACAATCCTCAATAGATAATTCAAAGTGCAAGTTTAACTCCTTTTGTTTTCTGGTGACTTGGAGAGCCGCGATGTGCAATGGCCAAAAAAGGTTCAGGTAAACCGGTTGTTTTTTTGACGTAGGACTACGTCTGTGTTTTCTATATTGGGGTACACTTTACGATTGTGAAAATCGGGGACCGTCACGAAAATATGATAGACTTTAAACTTTAATATCTAAGCCGTTTCTCGATGGATTTTCAATTTTTTTGGACCATTCGATCAAGGATGAGTCAACGCTTCTTTGTTATTATTTGAAATACTGATTTTTAACTATTTATTATCGATAATTGATAAAAAGTTTAGAAATAGGTAAACTAACCAATCACGTACATGCATCACTAGCACAGACATCAAAAATCAATTACTTGCGGGTTTGGATCTAATCCTCAGTTTGAACAAGATTTTACGCATAGCAGATGCATCAAAGCGATCGTAGCGGAGCGGACACAGCATGACGGAAGCGCTAATAACATTTTCAAAGGAAATCAATCGTATTGGTGGTGATGCTCGATGTGTTGCTGCAGATCACTCAACCTCAACGAACCAGAATTTCATATGAAGAAAAGGTTGACCATAAAAATAGCACTGTGGTGATCCCGCACCGCCAGTGCCGATGTTGAAAATTGATTACAAATTGTGGTGTCAGTTAGTTGGAAAGGAACATTGGGAAAAGAAAATTGGTTCTTCTCAGGACCAACATTTTATGAAAAGAAAGAGTTAATTGCGAAAATGGACTGTTTCGGTGGCATCGGGTTTGGCGTGGTAGCTTGGTTGCTGTTAGTGATTCCATCCATTAAAATTCACTACATCATCTCCCTCGAACGCGCTATCAAATTCGCTATTTACGATTGAGTTTTGCACTTTGAAGAAAGTTTATTTCGGATAGTCGGATCAACCTTCTTTTGTATAAAATCAATGAAGACGCCACCTCAGCGGAAACTTTCTACAGCAATTACCCATCGGTGAACGTCGCTCGGACAGACAGATGCCAAGAGATAATGTTTGGTAATATGGAGAAACTTCGTCTTGAATGAAATTTCTGCTGTTATTCCTCGTAACAATACGCATCTAAGATAAACTACATCTCATAACCAAATTCAGAATCGAGAAAATTTCATAGGATTCTTAGAATTTGTCATTCTGCGTTGTCGGGTCCGTTGTCTGCGGAATCCCGATCGAAATGGCTCGCGCGCGCTGGAAAGCAGCTTTCTTATATCTAATGAAGTAATTCCATTAGCCCCGCCCCTTCATTAATCGTTATGAGTGCACATTATATTTACACCCATATCAGCTCACAAAGGGGTGGGGCTTACGGGTTTAATTTATTAAATACAAGAAAGCTGCTGTTCGACGCGCGCGAGCCATTATGATCGGGATTCCACAGATGGCGGTTCGACATTCGATGCAGCGGAGCGGATAGAGATGTCGTAAAATCCCGATTAATCGATTAGTTACTAATCGATTACTCTTGATTCTTGTCGATTATTGAATCGATTAATCATTGTATAGTAATCGATTCAAAATTAATCGATTATCACAACGATGAATCGATTAATCGAAATAATCAATTAATTTTCGACATCCTTATGATGTCGTAAAATTCTGATTAATCAATTAGTAACTAATCGATTACTCACGATTCCTCTCGATTATTGAATCGATTAATCGTTGGGTAATAATCGATTCAAAATTAATCGATTATCACAACGATGAATCGATTAATCGAAGTAATCGATTAATTTGCGACATCTCTAGGAGCGGACACAGCAGCACGAAGTGGGTGGCAGTGTGGCAATGCTGCAAGTTTATTTCAACCTTTGGAGGCTCAGCGAAAAATCATCAAGTGGCGGTCGGACAGCTGCAACGCAAGGTGTCGACAAGCGATTGGATGCAGTTAGTTATTGGAATGGGAATTGGGAAAAGAAAATTGGTTCTTCTCAGGACCAACATTTTATGAAAAGAAAGAGGTAATTGCGAAAATGGACTGTTTCGGTGGCATCGGCGTTTGGCGTGGAAGCTTGGTTTCTGTTACTGATTGCTTCCATTCAAATTTACGGGCTTAATTAATTGAATACAAGAAAGCTGCTTTCCAGCGCTCGACCCATTTTGATCTGGATTCCACAAAGAGCGGTTTAACCATTTATAAGGCTGTGGAAATTATATTGCCACCAACAAGTTATATGTTTTGACGTAGGACTACGTCTGTGTTTTCTATATTGGGGTACACTTAACGATTGCGAAAATCGGGGACCGTCACGAAAATATGATAGACTTTAAACTTTAATATCTAAGCCGTATCTCGATGGATTTTCAATTTTTTTGGACATTTCGATCAAGGATGAGTCAACGCTTCTTTGTATTTATTTGAAAATACTGATTTTTTACTATTTATTATCGATAATTGATGAAAAGTTTAGAAATAGGTAAACTAACCAATCACGTACATGCATCACTGGCACAGACTTCAAAAACCAATCACTTGCGGGTTTGGATCTAATCCTCAGTTTGAACAAGATTTTATGCATAGCAGACGCATCAAAGCGATCGTAGCGGAGCGGACACAGCATCACGAAGGCGCTTATAACATTTTCAAAGAAAATCCATCGCATTGGTGGTGGTGCTCGATGTGTTGCTGCAGATCATGCAACCTCAACGAACCAGAATTTCATATGAAGAAAAGGTTGACCATAAAAATAGTACTGTGGCGATCCCGCACCGCCAGTGCCGATGCTGAAAATTTATTACAAATTGTGGTGTCAGTTAGTTGGAAAGGAACATTGGGAAAAGAAAATTGGTTCTTCTCAGGACCAACATTTTATGAAAAGAAAGAGTTAATTGCGAAAATGGACTGCTTCGGTGGCATCGGGTTTGGCGTGGTAGCTTGGTTGCTGCTAGTGATCGCATGCATTCAAATTTACTGCATCATCTCCCTCCGACGCGCTATCAAATTCGCTATTTACGATTGAGTTTTGCACTTTGAAGAAAGTTTATTTCGGATAGTCGGATCAACCTTCTTTTGTATAAAATCAATGAAGACGCCATCTCAGTGGAAACTTTCTACAGCAACCACCCATCGGTGAACGTCGCTCGGACAGACAGATGCCAAGAGATAATGTTTTGTAATATAAAGAAACTTCGTCTTGAGTCAAATTTCTGTTGTCATTCCTCGCAACAATACGCATCTTAGATAAACAACATCTCATTACCAAATTCAGAATCTTGCGAGAAAGTTTCAATGGGTTCTTAGGATTTGTCATTCTCCGAACGGTCCGTTGTCTGCGGAATCGGCAAAACATACTTTTGCATATAAACGATAAAGACGGATCCATAAAAAACTGGAAAACGATCCATAAATAACATCTGAATGTTCCTTAAAATGCTACCATAAATCCATAAAATAGTTAATGAGATTCCATAAAGAATAATTTTTTGATCCATAACTAAGCTAAAATTTAGCAATTAATTGGGAAATATGTTCCATTAACATGGTCAAGAAAAACAATACAATTCTTGCTATTTTCCCATAAAAATATGACAAATGATCCACAAATCTTTGGAAAATGACCCATAAAAAACTATATTTTGATCCATAAAACTTCAAATTTGCGCATTTTTTTTATCGTGATGATGATCCATAATTTCAGTAATATGATCCATAATTTTAGTCATATGATCCATAATTCTGGCCATTTGATCCATAACTTTGTTCAAATGATCCATAGTTTTGGTGATATGATCCATACATTTTGATAATTGATCCGTAGATTTTATAAAATGTGCGGATCAATTAATATAGTTTCATTGGCCTTCTTTCCAAGCATTATGGATCACATTTTAAAAATGGTGGATCATATGACCAAAATTATGGATCATATGGTTGAAATTATGGATCATCATTGCAGACGTGAATGACCGTTAGAGGTTAAAACGTCAAAAAAAAAAAAAAAAAAAAAAAAAAAAAAAATGGATCATCATCACGATAAATAAATTGCGCAAATTTGAAATTTTATGGATCAATTTATAGTTTTTATGGATCATTTTTCAAAGTTTTATGGATCATAAAAATATTCTTTATGGAATCTCTCGAACTATTTTATGGATTTATGGTAGCGTTTTATGGAACATTCAGATGTTATTTATGGATCGTTTTTCATTCTTTTATGGATCGTTTTTCCACATTGAACGGTGCAAAGTAAGGGCTGCCTGCGGAATCCCGATCAAAATGGCTCGCGCGCGCTTTTAACTTTTTTTTTAACTCCATTTATTTTTGTTTCTTTTGTTATTACATTTTTGGTATAATATTATTACATTTAAGTGATTTAGTTCTTGTTTGAAACTATTTCATCTTTGACACTTTACATAGTTTTTCTTCTTGTTTTAGCTTATCTTGCTTTTGCAGCACCTTCAAATTGTTTATAATATTTGTTTGATTTTTACTTAAGGCTAACTTAACACTACTGCTTTTCGTATATTTACATGGCTAGTGCATTCAGAAGCTCATACTCTGAGTCCTGACATTTTTGTTGGAAATTGGTTAGCATTCTATCAAATTTTATATCGAGTAGTTCAAACTCGCCTAACCTATGTACTTCTGTCGTGCTTGTATGCCAAGGGAGGTTTAGTATCATTTTTAGGATCTTATTCTGGATAACCTGAAGTTTCTTCTTATGAGTTTTTGCACACATTTGCCATACTGGAGCTGCATAACTAAGTACCGGAAAAATTACACTTTTATAGATCGCAATTTTGTTTTTTCTGCAAAGTCTGGATTTGCGGTTTATCAATGGGTACAGAACTTTGATAAGTAAAGAACCCTTTGATTTTGTCTTTTCTACATGTGCCCTGAACAAAAGCTTCTTGTCTAGCAGCATGCCGAGATACGTGACTTCGTTGGACCACTCAATCATATTGCCACCCATGATCACCGAGCAGTCTGGGGGAGGATCTAATCGCGTCGAGTTTTTGTACGGAAAAATTATGACTTGCGTTTTAGCATTATTGACTTTAATCTTCCATGTCTCAAGCCAGGTGGCGAAGATGTTCAGGTACGATTGTAGCTTACGGGTGGTGTGCCTAGAGAGCCAGGCAGGCGTCCTCTGGGAGCTCCGGAACATCGGAGGTATATATATTGTAAAGCACCGGCCCCAGAATACTACCCTGGGGGACTCGGGCGGGAATATCTAAACGGTCAGACGAAACTCCATTCAAGTGAACCCTGAATGACCTGTCTGAAAGGTAGTTTTGGAGAATTTTTACCAGGTATGTTGGAAAATTGTAGCGATAAAGCTTATAAACAAGGCCGTCATGCCAGACGTTATCGAACGCCTTCTCGATATCGGGAAGCGCCATAACTGTTGATTTGGCTACCCGTTTATTTTCTCTAATAACCTTCACCACTCGGAAAAGCTGTTGGGTAGTTGAATGTCCCTTCTGAAATCCAAACTGCTCGGGCGGGATGATTCTATTGCGTTCCGCATGTTCTAGTATACGGTTCAGTATGACCCTTTCAAATAATTTGCTTACAGATGAAAGCAGGCTAATGGGGCGATAACTATTGGGATGGTTGGATCTTTTCCTGGTTTTTTAATTAGAACTATTTTTGCCAGCTTCCAGCAGTTAGGATAGTACTGAAGATCCAAACATCTGTTCAAAATTTTGGTAAGGTAGTCGTATGCTCTGATGCTCAATTCTTTAAGAACTAAATTGAAAATACAATCTATTCCAGGAGCCTTCATGTTCTTGGTGGATTTGATAGCACTAGTTACCTCATCTAGAGTGACTTTCTTGTCTTGTGGTACGTAGCAATTTGTTGTTCTTATTGTTTCAAGCGTCCTAAGGACCTCATCTTCTAGTGGGCTAACCATTGTTTGACCTAGCTGATGAGATGACGCGAAATGGGATGCAATTGCGTTTGCTTTCTCTACTGGAGTAATTAGATGGGTGTCATTCACTTTTAAAGGAGGTATTGGTTTTGATTTGAGCAATTTAGAAATTTTCCAAAATGGTTTAGAAAGTGGCGCTAATTTTTCTACGTCCCTGCTAAACTTTTCGTTTCTTCGTTACCTTCGTCTATCTGTACCGGTTCCGTTTGGACGCGCCGTGATGGAGAGGCGGTTCTTGATTTCACCCAGTTCGGCGAAACTGGTGGTTCGGCGTTGCTGACGTTGGCGCGTAGAGCGGGGTAGTTTTGCACGTTAATAGCTGTTGGCGGCGGTGCTTTGTCCTTCTTTCTTCCAGGCTGATTTGACGTGGATGCTTTCTTTCGTATTTCCCTGTATTACTGTCTTTTCGGGCACGAGCGATCGTTACCTCGATGATTGCCTTTGCAGTTGGCACACTTAAATTCGATTGCACTTTCCAGTAGACAGTCCACCGTGAGATGTCCTTGGGCACAGTTGGTGTTGCGGAACCTCTGGGCACGAAACTGAGTGAGTTCAGTACCGCCCGTACCTATCAAAGTAGCATAGACATCAACGCGAGAAATGACAGGCAACATGACATTGAAACTTCAACTGTCAAATGCAGCATACCTTCAACGTGGCAAGAAGACACAGTGCAATTATTAGTTGGTCTACCTAGAGAAATATAGTTTCTAAACCTAAATTACTATTATAATTAGTTAAAATTCCTACCTAAATAAGTTTCTATCAATTGAAATATTCTAATGAAATCAAGTTTAGCCGATAATTGGGAAACTAAGGTAAATGCTCTAGCTTAAAATAATATGCGAAGAAATGTGTAGAATCGAAAGCTTACAGATACTTACGCTAATAGTATGGGATCGAAAGGTGTTAAACTACGTGAAATTTGGCTGTTTAACCATATTCTAAGTAGTGAGTATGAACTAAGACCATATACGAACAATTTGTTAACTATATATAAAATAACATAGGACACGCAAAGAAAACAGAAACAAAGGGTTAGTTTGGACACAGTCGGAGAAGAAGAAAACGAAAATGTAAGATTTCTAAATTAAACTATGAACTATAAAAAATGAACATCTAAAATATAATTTCAGCTAAGAAGCTGCTGTTAGCTGCTATCTAGACGTGTTTTACTCCTTGTCCGAACAGTTGGCACAACGAGGCTTACAGTTGCAGTGCCTGGTGCCACGCCCAAACTCAAGACAACGCTGACATTGAGTTTCTGTTTGCGAACCGCGGTACGGTTCCCAGTGGCGGACAACCCTGCCAATGGTACGCACTGCCCTCAGAGCACCAGCCGGTACTGTGCCCTTCCGAAAATGTACCAGATAGAGCCGGTCGAGGTACTTCCTTGTTGCTTCCTCCTTTCGCTTCATTGGGAAAACACCCAGTGGTTGTAGCTTGTAGCGGTTTATGAGTTCCGCCTCGATGGCACCAGTGTCCATGTCCGGCAGTCCTTTGACCACCGACTTGAACGGTTTCTCACTCGTGAAATCGTGTGAGTAGTACTGTGCTTTTCGCCGTTTCAGGTACCCGATGACGGCGTCGTAGTCCTTTTTGGTTGCCGTGGACACTTTTGTGCCAACCCGGCAGAGCTTGAATTCGCAGAGCACACGTTCGGCATCCAACTCCTTCATCAGCTTGTCAAGGGAGACGTTTTTCACCATTATTGGTGGAGGTTTCTTCTTCGGAGCAACTTGTTGCTTCTGTCCTTCTTCGACTTCTTCGTCGTCAGACTCGTCTAGGTCGCTGTCGTTGACTGCAACACCATCGGTGTTAGACCGATTGCTTGATAGGATGTTTTCGAGGACGGATTGTTCGTCCTCCTCTCGACGGTGCTTCGATGGCGGCAGCTTCGGAGTGCTGCCCGACGGTGTCATCTTGCGATTGTCGCCCTTCATCTTCTTCCTTGCGCTTGTCAGATCAGGGGTACTGACAGTTGTATTGGCTGACTGGTTTACCGACGCAGTCTTCTTACGCCGACGCGGCATTTACTGGCCGACCGACCGACACTTGAATTAGAATTAACGCGTTTCTAAGCGACCGTTCGAGTTTTCCACGCAGTAACTGCCTAATAGCCAAGATATAATAGGCCGCCCGTGTGCAGGCGGACCGGAGTCCACACCAGACTACCCCGCAAGGATCTGTGTGTGGATCGGAACGCTGGAGCAAGCTCTATAGTTTCTCCGTTGGTACCAGGAGAACACGTCCGAACAGCTCAGACGACCGGACTGGAATGAGGAATTGTTCCCAGTTTCTGGCTCGCGCGCGTCAATAATTTTCAATGAAAGTATGTTTATTTATTTGATTTGATTTTACATCTAATGTACATTGTAAGTGTTTGGCCACTCGGCCCTTCATCTTTGTTGTTAGTTTTTTTTTTATTATTATTTTGAAAAGGAAGTAATTTGAAAATTCTCTAGTATGACAATAGGCATTGCAGGCATTAGTTCATTTTGAAAAATTTGATAACCTAACTACTATGTACACTAATATTTACAATAAAAATTTGATAACCTAGATTGGAACTAGCGCCCTAATTGGAGCCTGATCCGAATGCAAGCAACGGACCCTAAACTTTTCTTTACACTCACCAAAGCGGTCATGTAAGGTTTTCATCCCGGCTAGACGGTGGACCTCGGATGTTCTTGTCCTGGGAGGGGTGTTGAGGATCATCCTCAGGAATTTGTTTTGGACCCGTTGAAGTTTGAGGTGGTGGGTTTTAGCGCAGCTCTCCCAGACCGGCATGCCATATTCGATCACAGGGAGGATGATTTGCTTGTAGACAGCAAGCTTATTTTTCAGGGACAATGACGACCGGCGGTTGATCAAAGGGTACAGTAGTTTCAACAAGACGTTACACTTTGTCACCGTTTTGTCAACCTGTTGCCTGAAAATAAGCTTGCTGTCGAGGGTCAAGCCAAGGTAGCCGGCCTCATTGGCCCATTCCACGGTCGTGCCATTGAGGATAATATTACAGTCCCCAGGCGGAACAAGTTTAGGGGATTTGGAGTGGGGGAAAATGATGACCTGGGTCTTCGCCGCGTTGATACAGATCTTCCAGCTGGTGAGGTACTCTGTCAGGGCATCCAGGCCTCGTTGGAGTTTTGCCACTAGCGCTCTGATCACTCTACCGTTGTAGACGATGGATGTGGCATCTGCGAACAGAGACAGAATGCCGCCTTCTGGAGGTTCTGGCATGTCGGAGGTGAACAGATTGAAAAGCAGGGGCCCGAGGATACTACCCTGGGGGACGCCTGCGACGATGTTGTGCGCATTGGAACTCGCTCCGCTGATTGAGACCCGGAATGTCCTTGCCGACAGGTAATTGTTGATGATTTTCACCAGGTAGCTGGGAAGATTGTAGCGTTGTAGTTTGTACACCAGGCCATCATGCCATACATTGTCAAATGCCTTCTCGACATCGAGTAAGGCCATGGCGGATGTTTTCGAGACTTGTTCGAAACTTGTTCCGTCTGAGGACGTTGGTAACTCGGGTCAGTTGGTGTACAGTTGACCGACCGCGTCGGAAACCAAACTGTTCCTCGAGCAAGATGTTGAGATTTTCGGCAGACTCAAGTAACCGATGATGAATAGCTTTTTCGAATAGCTTGGATAACCCTGAGAGAAGGCTGATGGGTCGATAACTTTTGGGGGAGGAAGGATCCTTCCCAGGCTTCCGGATGGGGATGACTTTCGCTGACTTCCAGGACGATGGGAAGTAGCTGAGCCGGAGACACTGATTAAAGATCAGCGAGAGGTGCTCAAAGAACGGAGCACTCATGTGTTTGAGCTCGAGATTCAGGATGCTGTCGAAGCCTGGGGCCTTCATATTCTTCGATGATTTGATATAGGCCGTCAATTCGTCAGCTGAGATCTCCAACTCCTCCGAGAAGTCGTTGGGAATCAAATGGATGTTGTTAGCATGCTCGTTGACGGCTGCTTCGTGTGGACTGACGATGTTCTGCCCAAGATTGTGTGAGCTGACGAAGTGACGACCTATTTCAGCGACCTTCTCTGCAGGAGTTATCAAGCGATCCTTAGAGCCATTATTTTCTAGTGGGATCAAAGGTGGAATGGGTCGAGGCTTGGATTTTAGAATTTTGGTCATTTTCCAGAACGGCTTAGCATAATCTGGGAGAGTGTGTAGTCGGCGCTGACCGATACTTTAGAAAATCGTGCGGCTTAAGCGCCACTCCATTCGGAGACCGCACGACGCGTCTGAATTGCCCGGTTGAGACTGCCTCAGGGCGAGTCCATTTGAAAACTCCGAAGAGGAGATCGAGCCAGCCCGCCTACTAACTACGCAGAAACTCGGGAAACTACCCTACCACACCTCAGCATAAATCTCAAAACTTCCAAACTATTTCTCCAAAGTACAGTATGAGATCACGCATACCCTCCAACGTTGCAACCAGCAATGCTACGTTGCACGTTCTCTTTTCATCACTGGTGACTTCAACTAAAGTCCACCAGAGGCGCAACCAACGCGGAAGAGCATGCGCAAACAGTCAAATTCCGCCACGCGGAAGACATTCAAACCTAATATTAAACGAACCGAAGCAACGGGAAAACACTTTCTCTCTTCAAAACTATAACGCAGAACATCTAACAATAATCCATCGGTTTGACAACACAGCCGGAATTTTATTTATTGATAGAAACGAAGAACATAATTAATTTTGCTAGCATGTTTAATGTTGTATTTTGCTCAATGACTTTCTACAAACTACATTTGTCCTGTCTGTGTGTGCGTTTTTTCTATCTACTCTATTCTAGCGTGCTCATGCATTGTGTCGTCCTATCCTCATTCAGCAATCAATGGACGACGAGTAACTTCACACCCGGGTGTCTAACAATAGAGGTTGGATGGGTCGTTCACGAATTACGTTTTATAAATTCCACATCCAACCTCAAAATTTTATGGACGCGTCCAAATTCCTGACTTAGTCAGTCATCGACCTACGGTCGGCACAAAAAATCCTCCGAGGCGTCCTCACTGGACGCCCCACTCGATAAAAAAGAGATCGCTTGACTCACCGACTGTTGTTCGCCTACCGGTACTGCTGCGCTCCTGGTAGACGGCGGAAATCGATCAACGTGCGTAGCGATGAATGGCCGTTGGTGACGTGGCCAATTCCCCCACAGGGGGGGGGGGGGGTTGATCGGCGGCTCGGCACTCGCTGACCCCTATAAGCGACGATGCGTGGCAATTGGCAACCACGATTGGAATTGGGACCAACGTGTTGACGGGTTGGCCCCCTCCGGCGACGGATGCCGGGAATCTTTCGTCCCAACGATGGTGGTGTGACGCGGTTGCCTGCGACAAACGTAGCGGTCGGCTACATAAAGGACAATTAATTATACACAATGCACGGGAAACAACGAGCACGCGGAGCACATTACCTGGACAATTCCTTCGAGAAACGCACAAAACTGATCCTAACGCACACACTACGTTTGTTAAGCAAACTTGACACTACTTAACAAAAAGAAATAGAATTAAATAAAGAAAATCTAACACGTTGCTTAACTTACACTTCAACCAGAAACGACTCACGGACAAAAAAGGCGCGACACTTCTGCTTCAGTTGGCGGTTTGGGAGAAATTAAATTTGAAGTCGTTACCCTCAGATTAAGGATGGTGACCTCGGCCGAACAGGAATTCGGCATTTCCCGCGAACTTCATTGAAATAGTTCGGAAGTCTGGAAGCTTACGCTGAGGCGTTCGCTAATGTTTCGGGTTCAGCCGCGACCTTTTCTCTCTCAACATCTTCGGCGGATTTCAAATAAACTTGACCTTCGGAGCTGTTGGCTGAGTACTTTAATCGCGCAGGCGCTTAATGACGCCGCCCTTTGATCGTATCATGCTAGGCTAGATTTTGGCGCGATTCTATTTGAAAGTCTTAAATTGATTAGTAAATAATTATTCATAATCTAAGCCATGGAGCGAAGGCTACAAGTGCGGATCTTATTCGAGAAGTCGTTATTTTTGAGGTCCACCATCCTGGCCTTGATAATTTCTGTGATTCGATTGCAGCGTGCCTTAAGCTCAGGCAGTCCTGTACGCTGGAACTGCCTGCAAGTGATATTCCGCAATCGAATCAAATCTTTGGTGAGTGTATCGATGTTTAAGGAGTTGCTTACCTGCCGAGCCTTCGGGACATGCTGCTCCCGGGCCACCGAGATTGCCTCTTCGATGGCGCACAGCTGGCGGTCGATACTTTCTGGCGTCTCCGGACGCACCTCATAATCGACGAAGTTGTCGACGCACTGCTGGAACCGCTGCCGCGCGCGCGTTGATAACCAACTTTCTTATATCTAATGAAGTAATTCCATTAGCCCCGCCCCTTTGCTAATCGTTATGAGCGCACATTATATTTACACCTTTATCAGACCACAAAGGGCGGAGCTAACGGGCTTAATTTATTGAATACAAGAAAGCTGCTCTCACGCGCGGGCGAGCCATTTTGATCGAGATTTCGCAGAGAGCGGTTAAATAAGTAGCTTTTCCTATTTTGGGCCAGCATTTTATGTGAAGAAAGGGTTGATTACAAAAATGACGTCTGTTTCGATCGCGTGCGATGCCTTGGCGATGCTGAAAATTTATTTCTAATGGTGGCGTCTTAGCGAAAACTCATCGAGTGGTCGTCGAACAATAACAGCACGAAGTGGAAATCTAACCCTAACGTTTCGACAAGCATTGGGTTGCAGTTAGTAATTGGAAAGGTGCATTGGGGACACAAAGTTCGTCCTTCTCAGGACCAGCATCTTCTGAACAGAAAGGGTTGATTGCAAAATGGACTGTTTCGGTGGAATCGGCGTTTGGCGTGATAGTTCGGTTGCTGTAAGCGATTCCATTCATTCCAACAAATTTGTTGCGTTGTCACTCGCCGATGCGCGCTTATGATTCTGCTATCGAAGGCCAAACTATTAATTTTGGACTTTGATGAACATTCTTGCATCCCGGATTAAACTACCCTTGTGTAAAATAATGGTACTGTAAAGAATCGATATTTTTCCAATAATGGAGCTTTTCAATCCTCAACTACAACAAAACATAATCAAAATCTTGTGATGAAATTCCATTTGACTGCTGCTGACGCCATCCATTTGAACAAACTCATTACATCATCTCCCTCCGACGCGCGCTTGTGGTTGTGCTACCAAAGGGCAACTTTCTGTCGTCGCCAAACGATGGTAACCCGGATAAAAATCGATATCATTTCTAATGACTAACGAAACAAAACCAAAGAATCTTGCCAGAAAATTTCACTTTCCGTCGGCGACGGCCAAATCGATGAAGACGCCACATTAGTGAAACATGTCGTTTAGCTGCCTTAGTTTTTCAAATGGCGCATTATTAAAAACAACAAATCTTTCCAAAATCGTCATTGCCGTTTAAACAGCCGAACAGTCTGTTTGTCTGGGTAAACAATTTTCCTAACGGTCAAAACCTCTTCTTGGATAAATAGATTAAGTCCTGAAAAGGACTGTTTGTAATTTATTCTTGAAGTCCTACTCACTTTGCCACCAGCGCTATAGAAAACGATGCATGTACGCTTCCATCGCGGGCGGAAGTCGAACGCTGCAAATTAATATATTTGTGTTTGGTTTCGCGCCACCTCCGATTCTGCTTATTTTTCCTTTATTTCGGGCATTTTTGAGCATAATGTCTTCTAGAATTCTGATGATATCCACTGAAAGATAGACGATTGGCTTCAGTGGCGATGCGGTCGATGAGTCGTTCCTTTTCCACGGCTGGTTCATCCAACTGGGAGCTACTTTCAGTTTCTTGATTCGGTTGACCTCCGAGCAGTTTGCACAATGCTAATAAATTGACACAATTTATGATGAAAAATACCCTCCATTTCGTATAGCTACGTAGTTCTACGTCACCTTTGCGTACAACCCGATTGGGCTGCACCTTTGAGTTTTTCTGTTTATTAACAAGAGCTCTACTTATTATTTCCCATGAAGTGACTATATTTACTACCTAGTAATCCCCCAGATGAATTTGAGCCATAAAAATTGAAATGTCAATTTGAAAACGGCTTTTTACGAACCGATCGTAAATTTCGAGTGGAAGATTGATTTTCAGTTATAATTCGTTGAAAAATGACGGCAAAGATATACTTTTTCCCATTGGTAATAATTATTTTGAATCTCATGTGTTAGATTATGGCGTGATTAGCGTGAAAAATACTTCGCCTCTCTTATATATTTGGTTTTGGATTTTTGACAAAATTGCTTGGGAAAAAAGTGCAAAACATTTTTTTCCATTTGTGATACATTTTCCAGCTAGGACTCTTCGCTAAAAATGTAACGTGCCTTGTTTTGATTTGTTTTACGTAAAACCTAATTTTTTAAAATCTCTTATTAAATTTTGCATTATTCTTTCCGCTTGCAAGGCAGTGGCAAATAACATTCTCCGACATTGTCTGCGGAATTTCCATCAAAATGGCTCGCGCGCGCCGAAAACCAGCTTTGTTATATCTAATGAAGTTATTCCATTAGCCCCGCCCCTTTATTAATCGTTATGAGTTCACATTTTATTTACAGTTTCATCGCAAGGTGCCTTCAAGCGTTTGAATGCAATAAGTTATTGGAAAGTCGCATTGGGAAATGGAAAATGGTTCTTCTCAGGACCAACAGTTTATGGAAAGAAAGAGTTAATTGCGAAAATGGATTGCTTCGGTGGCATCGGGTTTGGCGTGGTAGCTTGGTGGCTGTTAGTGATTCCATCCATTCAAATTTACTGCATCTTCTCCCTTCGAGGCGCTATCAAATTCGCTATTTACGATTGAGTTTTGTACTTTGAAGAAAGATTATTTCGGATAGTCGGATCAACCTTTTGTATAAAATGGTGGCTTTTGTATAAAATTAATGAAGATGCCACCTGAGTGGAAACTATTCACATCAACCACCCATCGGTGAACGTCGCTCGGACAGACAGATGCCAAGAGATAATGTTTTGTTATATGAAGAAACTTCGTCTTGAGTCAAATTTCTGATGTTATTCCTCGCAACAATACGCATCTTAGATAACCAACAGCTCATAACCAAATTCAGAATCTTGCGAGAAAATTTCATAGAATTCTTAGAATTTGTCATTCTCCGAGCGGTCCGTTGTCTGCTGCGGAATCCCGATCAAAATGGCTCGCGCGCCGAAAAGCAGTTTTCTTATATCTAATGAAGAATAAAGCTGCTTTCCGGCGCGCACGAGCTATTTTGACCGGGATTCCGCGGAAAGAGCGGAATGATCGGTTGGACAAAATGTGATGCAGCGGAGCGGACACAGCAGAACGAAGGCGTGGGTAGCAGTGGCAATGCTGAAAATTTATTCCAAATGGTGAAGGCTAGGCGAAAAATCATAAAGTGGCGGTTGGACAATTTCAACGCAGGGTGAGCATGAGCATGAGCATTATGACCGCACAATTCGTAGTTGCTACTCCGTGATTGACTGAACTTGCGAAATTGTACAGAGAACACAATGAATGGGGCTTGGGATTAGCTACCCATTCTCAATGTACACGTTTCGGGAGCTCAAATATTTAAAGTCAATAACGGCGCCGGCCACGTCCTTACGGTCATATAGGAATGGAAGGATTGTTAGTCCGACTCTCGTTGCTACTAGAGACCGAGTATACCTCTGCATCTCCACGATTGTCTTGGGATAGGATATCGTCTTAGTTACAAAGGATAATTTATCTGGATTCATTTTGGTAAGCGATGCGATCTATGGGATGGGAAATGACACTAATACGAGTTAAAAGTTAAAAAACATGCACGCCCGGTGGCATATGAAAGCTAGGGAGATTCGCGTTTTGGACGACCGCACGAAAGCGCAGCACTCTGTACTCACTAGTTCGATGGCTACAGCAAAATATTGAAGAACTCGTTTTTTTCGACCGCGCGCGCATGCGCATGAGCCACCGAACACAAGATAGATACTTTATTCCTTTCCCGACGACTAAAACACGCACTGCACTTACTTGTTCGATAGCTACTCTTATTACCGGCCGCGCAATGCAGAATAAATATTTCGGCCGATCGCGCGATCATTCTGCAGTCCGAAACAAGAGAAATCACGCACTGAACTGATTTTTATTACCGGCCGCGCAATGCAGAACAAATATTTCGGCCGATCACGTCATCGTTCTGCAGTCCGAAACAAGAGAAATCACGCACTGAACAGATTTTTATTACCGGCCGCGCAATGCAGAACAAATATTTCGGCCGATCGTGCGATCGTTCTGCAGTCTGAAACAAGAGAAATCTCGCACTGAACTGATTTTTATTACCGGCCGCGCAATGCAGAACAAATATTTCGGCCGATCTCGCGATCATTCTGCAGTCCGAAACAAGAGAAATCACGCACTGAACTGATTTTTATTACCGGCCGCGCAATGCAGAACAAATATTTCGGCCGATCGCGTCATCGTTCTGCAGTCCGAAACAAGAGAAATCACGCACTGAACTGATTTTTATTAAGGGCCGCGCAATGCAGAACAAATATTCCGGCCGATCGCGTCATCGTTCTGCAGTCCGAAACAAGAGAAATCACGCACTGAACTGATTTTTATTACCGGCCGCGCAATGCAGAACAAATATTTCGGCCGATCGTGCGATCGTTCTGCAGTCTGAAACAAGAGAAATCTCGCACTGAACTGATTTTTATTACCGGCCGCGCAATGCAGAACAAATATTTCGGCCGATCGCGTCATCGTTCTGCAGTCCTAAACAAGAGAAATCACGCACTGAACTGATTTTTATTACCGGCCGCGCAATGCAGAACAAATATTTCGGCCGATCGTGCGATCGTTCTGCAGTCTGAAACAAGAGAAATCTCGCACTGAACTGATTTTTATTACCGGCCGCGCAATGCAGAACAAATATTTCGGCCGATCGCGCGATCATTCTGCAGTCCGAAACAAGAGAAATCACGCACTGAACTGATTTTTATTACCGGCCGCGCAATGCAGAACAAATATTTCGGCCGATCGCGCGATCATTCTGCAGTCCGAAACAAGAGAAATCACGCACTGAACTGATTTTTATTACCGGCCGCGCAATGCAGAACAAATATTTCGGCCGATCGCGTCATCGTTCTGCAGTCCGAAACAAGAGAAATCACGCACTGAACTGATTTTTATTAAGGGCCGCGCAATGCAGAACAAATATTTCGGCCGATCGCGTCATCGTTCTGCAGTCCGAAGCAAGAGAAATCACGCACTGAACTGATTTTTATTACCGGCCGCGCAATGCAGAACAAATATTTCGGCCGATCGCGTCATCGTTCTGCAGTCCGAAACAAGAGAAATCACGCACTGAACTGATTTTTATTAAGGGCCGCGCAATGCAGAACAAATATTTCGGCCGATCGCGTCATCGTTCTGCAGTCCGAAACAAGAGAAATCACGCACTGAACTGATTTTTATTAAGGGCCGCGCAATGCAGAACAAATATTTCGGCCGATCGCGCGATCATTCTGCAGTCCGAAACAAGAGAAATCACGCACTGAACTGATTTTTATTACCGGCCGCGCAATGCAGAACAAATATTTCGGCCGATCGTGCGATCATTCTGCAGTCCGAAACAAGAGAAATCACGCACTGAACTGATTTTTATTACCGGCCGCGCAATGCAGAACAAATATTTCGGCCGATCGCGTCATCGTTCTGCAGTCCGAAACAAGAGAAATCACGCACTGAACTGATTTTTATTAAGGGCCGCGCAATGCAGAACAAATATTTCGGCCGATCGCGTCATCGTTCTGCAGTCCGAAGCAAGAGAAATCACGCACTGAACTGATTTTTATTACCGGCCGCGCAATGCAGAACAAATATTTCGGCCGATCGCGTCATCGTTCTGCAGTCCGAAACAAGAGAAATCACGCACTGAACTGATTTTTATTAAGGGCCGCGCAATGCAGAACAAATATTTCGGCCGATCGCGTCATCGTTCTGCAGTCCGAAACAAGAGAAATCACGCACTGAACTGATTTTTATTACCGGCCGCGCAATGCAGAACAAATATTTCGGCCGATCGCGTCATCGTTCTGCAGTCCGAAACAAGAGAAATCACGCACTGAACTGATTTTTATTAAGGGCCGCGCAATGCAGAACAAATATTTCGGCCGATCGCGTCATCGTTCTGCAGTCCGAAACAAGAGAAATCACGCACTGAACTGATTGTTATTACCGGCCGCGCAATGCAGAACAAATATTTCGGCCGATCGTGCGATCGTTCTGCAGTCTGAAACAAGAGAAATCTCGCACTGAACTGATTTTTATTACCGGCCGCGCAATGCAGAACAAATATTTCGGCCGATCGCGCGATCATTCTGCAGTCCGAAACAAGAGAAATCACGCACTGAACTGATTTTTATTACCGGCCGCGCAATGCAGAACAAATATTTCGGCCGATCGCGCGATCATTCTGCAGTCCGAAACAAGAGAAATCACGCACTGAACTGATTTTTATTACCGGCCGCGCAATGCAGAACAAATATTTCGGCCGATCGCGTCATCGTTCTGCAGTCCGAAACAAGAGAAATCACGCACTGAACTGATTTTTATTAAGGGCCGCGCAATGCAGAACAAATATTTCGGCCGATCGCGTCATCGTTCTGCAGTCCGAAACAAGAGAAATCACGCACTGAACTGATTTTTATTAAGGGCCGCGCAATGCAGAACAAATATTTCGGCCGATCGCGTCATCGTTCTGCAGTCCGAAACAAGAGAAATCACGCACTGAACTGATTTTTATTACCGGCCGCGCAATGCAGAACAAATATTTCGGCCGATCGTGCGATCGTTCTGCAGTCCGAAACAAGAAAAATCACGCACTGAACTGATTTTTATTACCGGCCGCGCAATGCAGAACAAATATTTCGGCCGATCGCGCGATCATTCTGCAGTCCGAAACAAGAGAAATCACGCACTGAACTGATTTTTATTACCGGCCGCGCAATGCAGAACAAATATTTCGGCCGATCGCGTCATCGTTCTGCAGTCCGAAACAAGAGAAATCACGCACTGAACTGATTTTTATTAAGGGCCGCGCAATGCAGAACAAATATTTCGGCCGATCGCGTCATCGTTCTGCAGTCCGAAACAAGAGAAATCACGCACTGAACTGATTTTTATTACCGGCCGCGCAATGCAGAACAAATATTTCGGCCGATCGTGCGATCGTTCTGCAGTCTGAAACAAGAGAAATCTCGCACTGAACTGATTTTTATTACCGGCCGCGCAATGCAGAACAAATATTTCGGCCGATCGCGCGATCATTCTGCAGTCCGAAACAAGAGAAATCACGCACTGAACTGATTTTTATTACCGGCCGCGCAATGCAGAACAAATATTTCGGCCGATCGCGCGATCATTCTGCAGTCCGAAACAAGAGAAATCACGCACTGAACTGATTTTTATTACCGGCCGCGCAATGCAGAACAAATATTTCGGCCGATCGCGTCATCGTTCTGCAGTGCGAAACAAGAGAAATCACGCACTGAACTGATTTTTATTAAGGGCCGCGCAATGCAGAACAAATATTTCGGCCGATCGCGTCATCGTTCTGCAGTCCGAAACAAGAGAAATCACGCACTGAACTGATTTTTATTACCGGCCGCGCAATACAGAACAAATATTTCGGCCGATCGCGTCATCGTTCTGCAGTCCGAAACAAGAGAAATCACGCACTGAACTGATTTTTATTACCGGCCGCGCAATGCAGAACAAATATTTCGGCCGATCGTGCGATCGTTCTGCAGTCCGAAACAAGAAAAATCACGCACTGAACTGATTTTTATTACCGGCCGCGCAATGCAGAACAAATATTTCGGCCGATCGCGCGATCATTCTGCAGTCCGAAACAAGAGAAATCACGCACTGAACTGATTTTTATTACCGGCCGCGCAATGCAGAACAAATATTTCGGCCGATCGCGTCATCGTTCTGCAGTCCGAAACAAGAGAAATCACGCACTGAACTGATTTTTATTAAGGGCCGCGCAATGCAGAACAAATATTTCGGCCGATCGCGTCATCGTTCTGCAGTCCGAAACAAGAGAAATCACGCACTGAACTGATTTTTATTACCGGCCGCGCAATGCAGAACAAATATTTCGGCCGATCGTGCGATCGTTCTGCAGTCTGAAACAAGAGAAATCTCGCACTGAACTGATTTTTATTACCGGCCGCGCAATGCAGAACAAATATTTCGGCCGATCGCGCGATCATTCTGCAGTCCGAAACAAGAGAAATCACGCACTGAACTGATTTTTATTACCGGCCGCGCAATGCAGAACAAATATTTCGGCCGATCGCGCGATCATTCTGCAGTCCGAAACAAGAGAAATCACGCACTGAACTGATTTTTATTACCGGCCGCGCAATGCAGAACAAATATTTCGGCCGATCGCGTCATCGTTCTGCAGTCCGAAACAAGAGAAATCACGCACTGAACTGATTTTTATTACCGGCCGCGCAATGCAGAACAAATATTTCGGCCGATCGTGCGATCGTTCTGCAGTCCGAAACAAGAGAAATCACGCACTGAACTGATTTTTATTACCGGCCGCGCAATGCAGAACAAATATTTCGGCCGATCGCGCGATCATTCTGCAGTCCGAAACAAGAGAAATCACGCACTGAACTGATTTTTATTACCGGCCGCGCAATGCAGAACAAATATTTCGGCCGATCGCGCGATCATTCTGCAGTCCGAAACAAGAGAAATCACGCACTGAACTGATTTTTATTACCGGCCGCGCAATGCAGAACAAATATTTCGGCCGATCGCGTCATCGTTCTGCAGTCGGAAACAAGAGCAATCACGCACTGAACTGATTTTTATTACCGGCCGCGCAATGCAGAACAAATATTTCGGCCGATCGTGCGATCGTTCTGCAGTCCGAAACAAGAGAAATCACGCACTGAACTGATTTTTATTACCGGCCGCGCAATGCAGAACAAATATTTCGGCCGATCGCGCGATCATTCTGCAGTCCGAAACAAGAGAAATCACGCACTGAACTGATTTTTATTACCGGCCGCGCAATGCAGAACAAATATTTCGGCCGATCGCGCGATCATTCTGCAGTCCGAAACAAGAGAAATCACGCACTGAACTGATTTTTATTACCGGCCGCGCAATGCAGAACAAATATTTCGGCCGATCGCGTCATCGTTCTGCAGTCCGAAACAAGAGAAATCACGCACTGAACTGATTTTTATTACCGGCCGCGCAATGCAGAACAAATATTTCGGCCGATCGTGCGATCGTTCTGCAGTCTGAAACAAGAGAAATCTCGCACTGAACTGATTTTTATTACCGGCCGCGCAATGCAGAACAAATATTTCGGCCGA
Source organism: Armigeres subalbatus (assembly GCF_024139115.2). Classification (NCBI taxonomy): domain Eukaryota; kingdom Metazoa; phylum Arthropoda; class Insecta; order Diptera; family Culicidae; genus Armigeres; species Armigeres subalbatus. Next base: position 51,219 of record NW_026942566.1, read on the forward strand.
TCGCGCGATCATTCTGCAGTCCGAAACAAGAGAAATCACGCACTGAACTGATTTTTATTACCGGCCGCGCAATGCAGAACAAATATTTCGGCCGATCGCGTCATCGTTCTGCAGTTCGAAACAAGAGAAATCACGCACTGAACTGATTTTTATTACCGGCCGCGCAATGCAGAACAAATATTTCGGCCGATCGCGTCATCGTTCTGCAGTCCGAAACAAGAGAAATCACGCACTGAACTGATTTTTATTACCGGCCGCGCAATGCAGAACAAATATTTCGGCCGATCGTGCGATCGTTCTGCAGTCTGAAACAAGAGAAATCTCGCACTGAACTGATTTTTATTACCGGCCGCGCAATGCAGAACAAATATTTCGGCCGATCGCGCGATCATTCTGCAGTCCGAAACAAGAGAAATCACGCACTGAACTGATTTTTATTACCGGCCGCGCAATGCAGAACAAATATTTCGGCCGATCGCGCGATCATTCTGCAGTCCGAAACAAGAGAAATCACGCACTGAACTGATTTTTATTACCGGCCGCGCAATGCAGAACAAATATTTCGGCCGATCGCGTCATCGTTCTGCAGTCCGAAACAAGAGAAATCACGCACTGAACTGATTTTTATTACCGGCCGCGCAATGCAGAACAAATATTTCGGCCGATCGTGCGATCGTTCTGCAGTCCGAAACAAGAGAAATCACGCACTGAACTGATTTTTATTACCGGCCGCGCAATGCAGAACAAATATTTCGGCCGATCGCGCGATCATTCTGCAGTCCGAAACAAGAGAAATCACGCACTGAACTGATTTTTATTACCGGCCGCGCAATGCAGAACAAATATTTCGGCCGATCGCGTCATCGTTCTGCAGTCCGAAACAAGAGAAATCACGCACTGAACTGATTTTTATTACCGGCCGCGCAATGCAGAACAAATATTTCGGCCGATCGCGTCATCGTTCTGCAGTCCGAAACAAGAGAAATCACGCACTGAACTGATTTTTATTACCGGCCGCGCAATGCAGAACAAATATTTCGGCCGATCGCGTCATCGTTCTGCAGTCCGAAACAAGAGAAATCACGCACTGAACTGATTTTTATTACCGGCCGCGCAATGCAGAACAAATATTTCGGCCGATCGCGTCATCGTTCTGCAGTCCGAAACAAGAGAAATCACGCACTGAACTGATTTTATTACCGGCCGCGCAATGCAGAACAAATATTTCGGCCGATCGCGTCATCGTTCTGCAGTCGAAACAAGAGAAATCACGCACTGAACTGATTTTTATTAAGGGCCGCGCAATGCAGAACAAATATTTCGGCCGATCGCGTCATCGTTCTGCAGTCCGAAACAAGAGAAATCACGCACTGAACTGATTTTTATTACCGGCCGCGCAATGCAGAACAAATATTTCGGCCGACCGCGCGATCATTCTGCAGTCCGAAACAAGAGAAATCACGCACTGAACTGATTTTTATTACCGGCCGCGCAATGCAGAACAAATATTTCGGCCGATCGCGTCATCATTCTGCAGTCCGAAACAAGAGAAATCACGCACTGAACTGATTTTTATTACCGGCCGCGCAATGCAGAACAAATATTTCGGCCGATCGCGTCATCGTTCTGCAGTCCGAAACAAGAGAAATCACGCACTGAACTGATTTTTATTACCGGCCGCGCAATGCAGAACAAATATTTCGGCCGATCGCGTCAACGTTCTGCAGTCCGGAAACAAGAGAAATCACGCACTGAACTGATTTTTATTAAGGGCCGCGCAATGCAGAACAAATATTTCGGCCGATCGCGTCATCGTTCTGCAGTCCGAAACAAGAGAAATCACGCACTGAACTGATTTTTATTACCGGCCGCGCAATGCAGAACAAATATTTCGGCCGATCGCGTCATCGTTCTGCAGTCCGAAACAAGAGAAATCACGCACTGAACTGATTTTTATTACCGGCCGCGCAATGCAGAACAAATATTTCGGCCGATCGCGTCATCGTTCTGCAGTCCGAAACAAGAGAAATCACGCACTGAACTGATTTTTATTACCGGCCGCGCAATGCAGAACAAATATTTCGGCCGATCGCGCGATCATTCTGCAGTCCGAAACAAGAGAAATCACGCACTGAACTGACTACTTTTATTACCGGCCGCGCAATGCAGAACAAATATTTCGGCCGATCGCGCGATCATTCTGCAGTCCGAAACAAGAGAAATCACGCACTGAACTGATTTTTATTACCGGCCGCGCAATGCAGAACAAATATTTCGGCCGATCGCGTCATCGTTCTGCAGTCCGAAACAAGAGAAATCACGCACTGAACTGATTTTTATTACCGGCCGCGCAATGCAGAACAAATATTTCGGCCGATCGCGTCATCGTTCTGCAGTGCGAAACAAGAGAAAACACGCACTGAACTGATTTTTATTACCGGCCGCGCAATGCAGAACAAATATTTCGGCCGATCGCGTCATCGTTCTGCAGTCGAAACAAGAGAAATCACGCACTGAACTGATTTTTATTACCGGCCGCGCAATGCAGAACAAATATTTCGGCCGATCGCGCGATCGTTCTGCAGTTCGAAACAAGAGAAATCACGCACTGAACTGATTTTTATTACCGGCCGCGCAATGCAGAACAAATATTTCGGCCGATCGCGCGATCGTTCTGCAGTCCGAAACAAGAGAAATCACGCACTGAACTGATTTTATTACCGGCCGCGCAATGCAGAACAAATATTTCGGCCGATCGCGTCATCGTTCTGCAGTCCGAAACAAGAGAAATCACGCACTGAACTGATTTTTATTACCGGCCGCGCAATGCAGAACAAATATTTCGGCCGATCGCGTCATCGTTCTGCAGTCCGAAACAAGAGAAATCACGCACTGAACTGATTTTTATTACCGGCCGCGCAATGCAGAACAAATATTTCGGCCGATCGCGTCATCGTTCTGCAGTCCGAAACAAGAGAAATCACGCACTGAACTGATTTTTATTACCGGCCGCGCAATGCAGAACAAATATTTCGGCCGATCGCGTCATCGTTCTGCAGTCCGAAACAAGAGAAATCACGCACTGAACTGATTTTTATTACCGGCCGCGCAATGCAGAACAAATATTTCGGCCGATCGCGTCATCGTTCTGCAGACCGAAACAAGAGAAATCACGCACTGAACTGATTTTTATTACCGGCCGCGCAATGCAGAACAAATATTTCGGCCGATCGCGTCATCGTTCTGCAGTCCGAAACAAGAGAAATCACGCACTGAACTGATTTTTATTACCGGCCGCGCAATGCAGAACAAATATTTCGGCCGATCGCGTCATCGTTCTGCAGTCCGAAACAAGAGAAATCACGCACTGAACTGATTTTTATTACCGGCCGCGCAATGCAGAACAAATATTTCGGCCGATCGCGTCATCGTTCTGCAGTCCGAAACAAGAGAAATCACGCACTGAACTGATTTTTATTACCGGCCGCGCAATGCAGAACAAATATTTCGGCCGATCGCGTCATCGTTCTGCAGTCCGAAACAAGAGAAATCACGCACTGAACTGATTTTTATTACCGGCCGCGCAATGCAGAACAAATATTTCGGCCGATCGTGCGATCGTTCTGCAGTCCGAAACAAGAGAAATCACGCACTGAACTGATTTTATTACCGGCCGCGCAATGCAGAACAAATATTTCGGCCGATCGCGCGATCGTTCTGCAGTCCGAAACAAGAGAAATCACGCACTGAACTGATTTTTATTACCGGCCGCGCAATGCAGAACAAATATTTCGGCCGATCGCGTCATCGTTCTGCAGTCCGAAACAAGAGAAATCACGCACTGAACTGATTTTTATTACCGGCCGCGCAATGCAGAACAAATATTTCGGCCGATCGCGTCATCGTTCTGCAGTCCGAAACAAGAGAAATCACGCACTGAACTGATTTTTATTACCGGCCGCGCAATGCAGAACAAATATTTCGGCCGATCGCGCGATCGTTCTGCAGTCCGAAACAAGAGAAATCACGCACTGAACTGATTTTATTACCGGCCGCGCAATGCAGAACAAATATTTCGGCCGATCGCGCGATCATTCTGCAGTCCGAAACAAGAGAAATCACGCACTGAACTGATTTTTATTACCGGCCGCGCAATGCAGAACAAATATTTCGGCCGATCGCGTCATCGTTCTGCAGTCCGAAACAAGAGAAATCACGCACTGAACTGATTTTTATTACCGGCCGCGCAATGCAGAACAAATATTTCGGCCGATCGCGTCATCGTTCTGCAGTCCGAAACAAGAGAAATCACGCACTGAACTGATTTTATTACCGGCCGCGCAATGCAGAACAAATATTTCGGCCGATCGTGCGATCGTTCTGCAGTCCGAAACAAGAGAAATCACGCACTGAACTGATTTTTATTACCGGCCGCGCAATGCAGAACAAATATTTCGGCCGATCGCGCGATCATTCTGCAGTCCGAAACAAGAGAAATCACGCACTGAATTTATTTTATTACCGGCCGCGCAATGCAGAACAAATATTTCGGCCGATCGCGTCATCGTTCTGCAGTCCGAAACAATAGAAATCACGCACTGAACTGATTTTATTACCGGCCGCGCAATGCAGAACAAATATTTCGGCCGATCGCGTCATCGTTCTGCAGTCCGAAACAAGAGAAATCACGCACTGAACTGATTTTTATTACCGGCCGCGCAATGCAGAACAAATATTTCGGCCGATCGCGTCATCGTTCTGCAGTCCGAAACAAGAGAAATCACGCACTGAACTGATTTTTATTACCGGCCGCGCAATGCAGAACAAATATTTCGGCCGATCGCGCGATCATTCTGCAGTCCGAAACAAGAGAAATCACGCACTGAACTGATTTTTATTACCGGCCGCGCAATGCAGAACAAATATTTCGGCCGATCGCGCGATCATTCTGCAGTCCGAAACAAGAGAAATCACGCACTGAACTGATTTTTATTACCGGCCGCGCAATGCAGAACAAATATTTCGGCCGATCGCGTCATCGTTCTGCAGTCCGAAACAAGAGAAATCACGCACTGAACTGATTTTTATTACCGGCCGCGCAATGCAGAACAAATATTTCGGCCGATCGCGTCATCGTTCTGCAGTCCGAAACAAGAGAAATCACGCACTGAACTGATTTTTATTACCGGCCGCGCAATGCAGAACAAATATTTCGGCCGATCGTGTCATCATTCTGCAGTCGAAACAAGAGAAATCACGCACTGAACTGATTTTATTACCGGCCGCGCAATGCAGAACAAATATTTCGGCCGATCGCGTCATCGTTCTGCAGTCCGAAACAAGAGAAACAAGAGAAATCACGCACTGAACTGATTTTTATTACCGGCCGCGCAATGCAGAACAAATATTTCGGCCGATCGCGTCATCGTTCTGCAGTCCGAAACAAGAGAAATCACGCACTGAACTGATTTTTATTACCGGCCGCGCAATGCAGAACAAATATTTCGGCCGATCGCGTCATCGTTCTGCAGTCCGAAACAAGAGAAATCACGCACTGAACTGATTTTTATTACCGGCCGCGCAATGCAGAACAAATATTTCGGCCGATCGAAACAAGAGAAATCACGCACTGAACTGATTTTTATTACCGGCCGCGCAATGCAGAACAAATATTTCGGCCGATCGAAACAAGAGAAATCACGCACTGAACTGTTTTTTTTTTTATTACCGGCCGCGCAATGCAGAACAAATATTTCGGCCGATCGCGTCATCGTTCTGCAGTCCGAAACAAGAGAAATCACGCACTGAACTGATTTTTATTACCGGCCGCGCAATGCAGAACAAATATTTCGGCCGATCGCGTCATCGTTCTGCAGTCCGAAACAAGAGAAATCACGCACTGAACTGATTTTTATTACCGGCCGCGCAATGCAGAACAAATATTTCGGCCGATCGCGCGATCGTTCTGCAGTCCGAAACAAGAGAAATCACGCACTGAACTGATTTTTATTACCGGCCGCGCAATGCAGAACAAATATTTCGGCCGATCGCGTCATCGTTCTGCAGTCCGAAACAAGAGAAATCACGCACTGAACTGATTTTTATTACCGGCCGCGCAATGCAGAACAAATATTTCGGCCGATCGCGTCATCGTTCTGCAGTCCGAAACAAGAGAAATCACGCACTGAACTGATTTTTATTACCGGCCGCGCAATGCAGAACAAATATTTCGGCCGATCGCGTCATCGTTCTGCAGTCCGAAACAAGAGAAATCACGCACTGAACTGATTTTTATTACCGGCCGCGCAATGCAGAACAAATATTTCGGCCGATCGCGTCATCGTTCTGCAGTCCGAAACAAGAGAAATCACGCACTGAACTGATTTTTATTACCGGCCGCGCAATGCAGAACAAATATTTCGGCCGATCGCGTCATCGTTCTGCAGTCCGAAACAAGAGAAATCACGCACTGAACTGATTTTTATTACCGGCCGCGCAATGCAGAACAAATATTTCGGCCGATCGCGCGATCGTTCTGCAGTCCGAAACAAGAGAAATCACGCACTGAACTGATTTTTATTACCGGCCGCGCAATGCAGAACAAATATTTCGGCCGATCGCGCGATCATTCTGCAGTCCGAAACAAGAGAAATCACGCACTGAACTGATTTTTATTACCGGCCGCGCAATGCAGAACAAATATTTCGGCCGATCGCGTCATCGTTCTGCAGTCCGAAACAAGAGAAATCACGCACTGAACTGATTTTTATTACCGGCCGCGCAATGCAGAACAAATATTTCGGCCGATCGCGTCATCGTTCTGCAGTCCGAAACAAGAGAAATCACGCACTGAACTGATTTTATTACCGGCCGCGCAATGCAGAACAAATATTTCGGCCGATCGCGCGATCGTTCTGCAGTCCGAAACAAGAGAAATCACGCACTGAACTGATTTTTATTACCGGCCGCGCAATGCAGAACAAATATTTCGGCCGATCGCGTCATCGTTCTGCAGTCCGAAACAAGAGAAATCACGCACTGAACTGATTTTTATTACCGGCCGCGCAATGCAGAACAAATATTTCGGCCGATCGCGTCATCGTTCTGCAGTCCGAAACAAGAGAAATCACGCACTGAACTGATTTTATTACCGGCCGCGCAATGCAGAACAAATATTTCGGCCGATCGCGTCATCGTTCTGCAGTCCGAAACAAGAGAAATCACGCACTGAACTGATTTTTATTACCGGCCGCGCAATGCAGAACAAATATTTCGGCCGATCGCGCGATCGTTCTGCAGTCCGAAACAAGAGAAATCACGCACTGAACTGATTTTTATTACCGGCCGCGCAATGCAGAACAAATATTTCGGCCGATCGCGCGATCATTCTGCAGTCCGAAACAAGAGAAATCACGCACTGAACTGATTTTTATTACCGGCCGCGCAATGCAGAACAAATATTTCGGCCGATCGCGTCATCGTTCTGCAGTCCGAAACAAGAGAAATCACGCACTGAACTGATTTTTATTACCGGCCGCGCAATGCAGAACAAATATTTCGGCCGATCGCGTCATCGTTCTGCAGTCCGAAACAAGAGAAATCACGCACTGAACTGATTTTTATTACCGGCCGCGCAATGCAGAACAAATATTTCGGCCGATCGCGTCATCGTTCTGCAGTCCGAAACAAGACAAATCACGCACTGAACTGATTTTTATTACCGGCCGCGCAATGCAGAACAAATATTTCGGCCGATCGCGTCATCGTTCTGCAGTCCGAAACAAGAGAAATCACGCACTGAACTGATTTTTATTACCGGCCGCGCAATGCAGAACAAATATTTCGGCCGATCGCGTCATCGTTCTGCAGTCCGAAACAAGAGAAATCACGCACTGAACTGATTTTTATTACCGGCCGCGCAATGCAGAACAAATATTTCGGCCGATCGCGTCATCGTTCTGCAGTCCGAAACAAGAGAAATCACGCACTGAACTGATTTTTATTACCGGCCGCGCAATGCAGAACAAATATTTCGGCCGATCGCGTCATCGTTCTGCAGTCCGAAACAAGAGAAATCACGCACTGAACTGATTTTTATTACCGGCCGCGCAATGCAGAACAAATATTTCGGCCGATCGCGTCATCGTTCTGCAGTCCGAAACAAGAGAAATCACGCACTGAACTGATTTTTATTACCGGCCGCGCAATGCAGAACAAATATTTCGGCCGATCGCGTCATCGTTCTGCAGTCCGAAACAAGAGAAATCACGCACTGAACTGATTTTTATTACCGGCCGCGCAATGCAGAACAAATATTTCGGCCGATCGCGTCATCGTTCTGCAGTCCGAAACAAGAGAAATCACGCACTGAACTGATTTTATTACCGGCCGCGCAATGCAGAACAAATATTTCGGCCGATCGCGTCATCGTTCTGCAGTCCGAAACAAGAGAAATCACGCACTGAACTGATTTTTATTACCGGCCGCGCAATGCAGAACAAATATTTCGGCCGATCGCGTCATCGTTCTGCAGTCCGAAACAAGAGAAATCACGCACTGAACTGATTTTTATTACCGGCCGCGCAATGCAGAACAAATATTTCGGCCGATCGCGTCATCGTTCTGCAGTCCGAAACAAGAGAAATCACGCACTGAACTGATTTTTATTACCGGCCGCGCAATGCAGAACAAATATTTCGGCCGATCGCGTCATCGTTCTGCAGTCCGAAACAAGAGAAATCACGCACTGAACTGATTTTTATTAAGGGCCGCGCAATGCAGAACAAATATTTCGGCCGATCGCGTCATCGTTCTGCAGTCCGAAACAAGAGAAATCACGCACTGAACTGATTTTTATTACCGGCCGCGCAATGCAGAACAAATATTTCGGCCGATCGCGTCATCGTTCTGCAGTCCGAAACAAGAGAAATCACGCACTGAACTGATTTTTATTACCGGCCGCGCAATGCAGAACAAATATTTCGGCCGATCGCGTCATCGTTCTGCAGTCCGAAACAAGAGAAATCACGCACTGAACTGATTTTTATTACCGGCCGCGCAATGCAGAACAAATATTTCGGCCGATCGCGTCATCGTTCTGCAGTCCGAAACAAGAGAAATCACGCACTGAACTGATTTTTATTACCGGCCGCGCAATGCAGAACAAATATTTCGGCCGATCGCGTCATCGTTCTGCAGTCCGAAACAAGAGAAATCACGCACTGAACTGATTTTTATTACCGGCCGCGCAATGCAGAACAAATATTTCGGCCGATCGCGTCATCGTTCTGCAGTCCGAAACAAGAGAAATCACGCACTGAACTGATTTTTATTACCGGCCGCGCAATGCAGAACAAATATTTCGGCCGATCGCGTCATCGTTCTGCAGTCCGAAACAAGAGAAATCACGCACTGAACTGATTTTTATTAAGGGCCGCGCAATGCAGAACAAATATTTCGGCCGATCGCGTCATCGTTCTGCAGTCCGAAACAAGAGAAATCACGCACTGAACTGATTTTTATTACCGGCCGCGCAATGCAGAACAAATATTTCGGCCGATCGCGTCATCGTTCTGCAGTCCGAAACAAGAGAAATCACGCACTGAACTGATTTTTATTACCGGCCGCGCAATGCAGAACAAATATTTCGGCCGATCGCGTCATCGTTCTGCAGTCCGAAACAAGAGAAATCACGCACTGAACTGATTTTTATTACCGGCCGCGCAATGCAGAACAAATATTTCGGCCGATCGCGTCATCGTTCTGCAGTCCGAAACAAGAGAAATCACGCACTGAACTGATTTTATTACCGGCCGCGCAATGCAGAACAAATATTTCGGCCGATCGCGTCATCGTTCTGCAGTCCGAAACAAGAGAAATCACGCACTGAACTGATTTTTATTACCGGCCGCGCAATGCAGAACAAATATTTCGGCCGATCGCGTCATCGTTCTGCAGTCCGAAACAAGAGAAATCACGCACTGAACTGATTTTTATTACCGGCCGCGCAATGCAGAACAAATATTTCGGCCGATCGCGTCATCGTTCTGCAGTCCGAAACAAGAGAAATCACGCACTGAACTGATTTTTATTACCGGCCGCGCAATGCAGAACAAATATTTCGGCCGATCGCGTCATCGTTCTGCAGTCCGAAACAAGAGAAATCACGCACTGAACTGATTTTATTACCGGCCGCGCAATGCAGAACAAATATTTCGGCCGATCGCGTCATCGTTCTGCAGTCCGAAACAAGAGAAATCACGCACTGAACTGATTTTTATTACCGGCCGCGCAATGCAGAACAAATATTTCGGCCGATCGCGTCATCGTTCTGCAGTCCGAAACAAGAGAAATCACGCACTGAACTGATTTTTATTACCGGCCGCGCAATGCAGAACAAATATTTCGGCCGATCGCGTCATCGTTCTGCAGTCCGAAACAAGAGAAATCACGCACTGAACTGATTTTTATTACCGGCCGCGCAATGCAGAACAAATATTTCGGCCGATCGCGTCATCGTTCTGCAGTCCGAAACAAGAGAAATCACGCACTGAACTGATTTTTATTACCGGCCGCGCAATGCAGAACAAATATTTCGGCCGATCGCGCGATCGTTCTGCAGTCCGAAACAAGAGAAATCACGCACTGAACTGATTTTTATTACCGGCCGCGCAATGCAGAACAAATATTTCGGCCGATCGCGTCATCGTTCTGCAGTCCGAAACAAGAGAAATCACGCACTGAACTGATTTTTATTACCGGCCGCGCAATGCAGAACAAATATTTCGGCCGATCGCGTCATCGTTCTGCAGTCCGAAACAAGAGAAATCACGCACTGAACTGATTTTTATTACCGGCCGCGCAATGCAGAACAAATATTTCGGCCGATCGCGTCATCGTTCTGCAGTCCGAAACAAGAGAAATCACGCACTGAACTGATTTTTATTACCGGCCGCGCAATGCAGAACAAATATTTCGGCCGATCGCGTCATCGTTCTGCAGTCCGAAACAAGAGAAATCACGCACTGAACTGATTTTATTACCGGCCGCGCAATGCAGAACAAATATTTCGGCCGATCGCGCGATCGTTCTGCAGTCCGAAACAAGAGAAATCACGCACTGAACTGATTTTTATTACCGGCCGCGCAATGCAGAACAAATATTTCGGCCGATCGCGTCATCGTTCTGCAGTCCGAAACAAGAGAAATCACGCACTGAACTGATTTTTATTACCGGCCGCGCAATGCAGAACAAATATTTCGGCCGATCGCGTCATCGTTCTGCAGTCCGAAACAAGAGAAATCACGCACTGAACTGATTTTTATTACCGGCCGCGCAATGCAGAACAAATATTTCGGCCGATCGCGTCATCGTTCTGCAGTCCGAAACAAGAGAAATCACGCACTGAACTGATTTTTATTACCGGCCGCGCAATGCAGAACAAATATTTCGGCCGATCGCGTCATCGTTCTGCAGTCCGAAACAAGAGAAATCACGCACTGAACTGATTTTTATTACCGGCCGCGCAATGCAGAACAAATATTTCGGCCGATCGCGTCATCGTTCTGCAGTCCGAAACAAGAGAAATCACGCACTGAACTGATTTTATTACCGGCCGCGCAATGCAGAACAAATATTTCGGCCGATCGCGTCATCGTTCTGCAGTCCGAAACAAGAGAAATCACGCACTGAACTGATTTTTATTACCGGCCGCGCAATGCAGAACAAATATTTCGGCCGATCGCGTCATCGTTCTGCAGTCCGAAACAAGAGAAATCACGCACTGAACTGATTTTTATTACCGGCCGCGCAATGCAGAACAAATATTTCGGCCGATCGCGTCATCGTTCTGCAGTCCGAAACAAGAGAAATCACGCACTGAACTGATTTTTATTACCGGCCGCGCAATGCAGAACAAATATTTCGGCCGATCGCGTCATCGTTCTGCAGTCCGAAACAAGAGAAATCACGCACTGAACTGATTTTTATTACCGGCCGCGCAATGCAGAACAAATATTTCGGCCGATCGCGTCATCGTTCTGCAGTCCGAAACAAGAGAAATCACGCACTGAACTGATTTTATTACCGGCCGCGCAATGCAGAACAAATATTTCGGCCGATCGCGTCATCGTTCTGCAGTCCGAAACAAGAGAAATCACGCACTGAACTGATTTTTATTACCGGCCGCGCAATGCAGAACAAATATTTCGGCCGATCGCGTCATCGTTCTGCAGTCCGAAACAAGAGAAATCACGCACTGAACTGATTTTTATTACCGGCCGCGCAATGCAGAACAAATATTTCGGCCGATCGCGTCATCGTTCTGCAGTCCGAAACAAGAGAAATCACGCACTGAACTGATTTTTATTACCGGCCGCGCAATGCAGAACAAATATTTCGGCCGATCGCGTCATCGTTCTGCAGTCCGAAACAAGAGAAATCACGCACTGAACTGATTTTTATTACCGGCCGCGCAATGCAGAACAAATATTTCGGCCGATCGCGTCATCGTTCTGCAGTCCGAAACAAGAGAAATCACGCACTGAACTGATTTTTATTACCGGCCGCGCAATGCAGAACAAATATTTCGGCCGATCGCGTCATCGTTCTGCAGTCCGAAACAAGAGAAATCACGCACTGAACTGATTTTTATTACCGGCCGCGCAATGCAGAACAAATATTTCGGCCGATCGCGTCATCGTTCTGCAGTCCGAAACAAGAGAAATCACGCACTGAACTGATTTTTATTACCGGCCGCGCAATGCAGAACAAATATTTCGGCCGATCGCGTCATCGTTCTGAAACAAGAGTCCGAAACAAGAGAAATCACGCACTGAACTGATTTTATTACTGGCCGCGCAATGCAGAACAAATATTTCGGCCGATCGCGTCATCGTTCTGCAGTCCGAAACAAGAGAAATCACGCACTGAACTGATTTTTATTACCGGCCGCGCAATGCAGAACAAATATTTCGGCCGATCGCGTCATCGTTCTGCAGTCCGAAACAAGAGAAATCACGCACTGAACTGATTTTTATTACCGGCCGCGCAATGCAGAACAAATATTTCGGCCGATCGCGTCATCGTTCTGCAGTCGGAACGAAGACACGTCACGCACTGAACTGATTTTTATGACCGGCCGCGCAATGCAGAACAAATATTTCGGCCGATCGCGTCATCGTTCTGCAGTCCGAAACAAGAGAAATCACGCACTGAACTGATTTTTATTACCGGCCGCGCAATGCAGAACAAATATTTCGGCCGATCGCGTCATCGTTCTGCAGTCCGAAACAAGAGAAATCACGCACTGAACTGATTTTTATTACCGGCCGCGCAATGCAGAACAAATATTTCGGCCGATCGCGTCATCGTTCTGCAGTCCGAAACAAGAGAAATCACGCACTGAACTGATTTTTATTACCGGCCGCGCAATGCAGAACAAATATTTCGGCCGATCGCGTCATCGTTCTGCAGTCCGAAACAAGAGAAATCACGCACTGAACTGATTTTTATTACCGGCCGCGCAATGCAGAACAAATATTTCGGCCGATCGCGTCATCGTTCTGCAGTCCGAAACAAGAGAAATCACGCACTGAACTGATTTTTATTACCGGCCGCGCAATGCAGAACAAATATTTCGGCCGATCGCGTCATCGTTCTGCAGTCCGAAACAAGAGAAATCACGCACTGAACTGATTTTTATTACCGGCCGCGCAATGCAGAACAAATATTTCGGCCGATCGCGTCATCGTTCTGCAGTCCGAAACAAGAGAAATCACGCACTGAACTGATTTTTATTACCGGCCGCGCAATGCAGAACAAATATTTCGGCCGATCGCGTCATCGTTCTGCAGTCCGAAACAAGAGAAATCACGCACTGAACTGATTTTTATTACCGGCCGCGCAATGCAGAACAAATATTTCGGCCGATCGCGTCATCGTTCTGCAGTCCGAAACAAGAGAAATCACGCACTGAACTGATTTTTATTACCGGCCGCGCAATGCAGAACAAATATTTCGGCCGATCGCGTCATCGTTCTGCAGTCCGAAACAAGAGAAATCACGCACTGAACTGATTTTATTACCGGCCGCGCAATGCAGAACAAATATTTCGGCCGATCGCGTCATCGTTCTGCAGTCCGAAACAAGAGAAATCACGCACTGAACTGATTTTTATTACCGGCCGCGCAATGCAGAACAAATATTTCGGCCGATCGCGTCATCGTTCTGCAGTCCGAAACAAGAGAAATCACGCACTGAACTGATTTTTATTACCGGCCGCGCAATGCAGAACAAATATTTCGGCCGATCGCGTCATCGTTCTGCAGTCCGAAACAAGAGAAATCACGCACTGAACTGATTTTTATTACCGGCCGCGCAATGCAGAACAAATATTTCGGCCGATCGCGTCATCGTTCTGCAGTCCGAAACAAGAGAAATCACGCACTGAACTGATTTTTATTACCGGCCGCGCAATGCAGAACAAATATTTCGGCCGATCGCGTCATCGTTCTGCAGTCCGAAACAAGAGAAATCACGCACTGAACTGATTTTTATTACCGGCCGCGCAATGCAGAACAAATATTTCGGCCGATCGCGTCATCGTTCTGCAGTCCGAAACAAGAGAAATCACGCACTGAACTGATTTTTATTACCGGCCGCGCAATGCAGAACAAATATTTCGGCCGATCGCGTCATCGTTCTGCAGTCCGAAACAAGAGAAATCACGCACTGAACTGATTTTTATTACCGGCCGCGCAATGCAGAACAAATATTTCGGCCGATCGCGTCATCGTTCTGCAGTCCGAAACAAGAGAAATCACGCACTGAACTGATTTTTATTACCGGCCGCGCAATGCAGAACAAATATTTCGGCCGATCGCGTCATCGTTCTGCAGTCCGAAACAAGAGAAATCACGCACTGAACTGATTTTTATTACCGGCCGCGCAATGCAGAACAAATATTTCGGCCGATCGCGTCATCGTTCTGCAGTCCGAAACAAGAGAAATCACGCACTGAACTGATTTTATTACCGGCCGCGCAATGCAGAACAAATATTTCGGCCGATCGCGTCATCGTTCTGCAGTCCGAAACAAGAGAAATCACGCACTGAACTGATTTTTATTACCGGCCGCGCAATGCAGAACAAATATTTCGGCCGATCGCGTCATCGTTCTGCAGTCCGAAACAAGAGAAATCACGCACTGAACTGATTTTTATTACCGGCCGCGCAATGCAGAACAAATATTTCGGCCGATCGCGTCATCGTTCTGCAGTCCGAAACAAGAGAAATCACGCACTGAACTGATTTTTATTACCGGCCGCGCAATGCAGAACAAATATTTCGGCCGATCGCGTCATCGTTCTGCAGTCCGAAACAAGAGAAATCACGCACTGAACTGATTTTTATTACCGGCCGCGCAATGCAGAACAAATATTTCGGCCGATCGCGTCATCGTTCTGCAGTCCGAAACAAGAGAAATCACGCACTGAACTGATTTTTATTACCGGCCGCGCAATGCAGAACAAATATTTCGGCCGATCGCGTCATCGTTCTGCAGTCCGAAACAAGAGAAATCACGCACTGAACTGATTTTTATTACCGGCCGCGCAATGCAGAACAAATATTTCGGCCGATCGCGTCATCGTTCTGCAGTCCGAAACAAGAGAAATCACGCACTGAACTGATTTTTATTACCGGCCGCGCAATGCAGAACAAATATTTCGGCCGATCGCGTCATCGTTCTGCAGTCCGAAACAAGAGAAATCACGCACTGAACTGATTTTTATTACCGGCCGCGCAATGCAGAACAAATATTTCGGCCGATCGCGTCATCGTTCTGCAGTCCGAAACAAGAGAAATCACGCACTGAACTGATTTTTATTACCGGCCGCGCAATGCAGAACAAATATTTCGGCCGATCGCGTCATCGTTCTGCAGTCCGAAACAAGAGAAATCACGCACTGAACTGATTTTTATTACCGGCCGCGCAATGCAGAACAAATATTTCGGCCGATCGCGTCATCGTTCTGCAGTCCGAAACAAGAGAAATCACGCACTGAACTGATTTTTATTACCGGCCGCGCAATGCAGAACAAATATTTCGGCCGATCGCGTCATCGTTCTGCAGTCCGAAACAAGAGAAATCACGCACTGAACTGATTTTTATTACCGGCCGCGCAATGCAGAACAAATATTTCGGCCGATCGCGTCATCGTTCTGCAGTCCGAAACAAGAGAAATCACGCACTGAACTGATTTTTATTACCGGCCGCGCAATGCAGAACAAATATTTCGGCCGATCGCGTCATCGTTCTGCAGTCCGAAACAAGAGAAATCACGCACTGAACTGATTTTTATTACCGGCCGCGCAATGCAGAACAAATATTTCGGCCGATCGCGTCATCGTTCTGCAGTCCGAAACAAGAGAAATCACGCACTGAACTGATTTTTATTACCGGCCGCGCAATGCAGAACAAATATTTCGGCCGATCGCGTCATCGTTCTGCAGTCCGAAACAAGAGAAATCACGCACTGAACTGATTTTTATTACCGGCCGCGCAATGCAGAACAAATATTTCGGCCGATCGCGTCATCGTTCTGCAGTCCGAAACAAGAGAAATCACGCACTGAACTGATTTTTATTACCGGCCGCGCAATGCAGAACAAATATTTCGGCCGATCGCGTCATCGTTCTGCAGTCCGAAACAAGAGAAATCACGCACTGAACTGATTTTTATTACCGGCCGCGCAATGCAGAACAAATATTTCGGCCGATCGCGTCATCGTTCTGCAGTCCGAAACAAGAGAAATCACGCACTGAACTGATTTTTTATTACCGGCCGCGCAATGCAGAACAAATATTTCGGCCGATCGCGTCATCGTTCTGCAGTCCGAAACAAGAGAAATCACGCACTGAACTGATTTTATTACCGGCCGCGCAATGCAGAACAAATATTTCGGCCGATCGCGTCATCGTTCTGCAGTCCGAAACAAGAGAAATCACGCACTGAACTGATTTTTATTACCGGCCGCGCAATGCAGAACAAATATTTCGGCCGATCGCGTCATCGTTCTGCAGTCCGAAACAAGAGAAATCACGCACTGAACTGATTTTTATTACCGGCCGCGCAATGCAGAACAAATATTTCGGCCGATCGCGTCATCGTTCTGCAGTCCGAAACAAGAGAAATCACGCACTGAACTGATTTTTATTACCGGCCGCGCAATGCAGAACAAATATTTCGGCCGATCGCGTCATCGTTCTGCAGTCCGAAACAAGAGAAATCACGCACTGAACTGATTTTTATTACCGGCCGCGCAATGCAGAACAAATATTTCGGCCGATCGCGTCATCGTTCTGCAGTCGGAAACAAGAGAAATCACGCACTGAACTGATTTTTATTACCGGCCGCGCAATGCAGAACAAATATTTCGGCCGATCGCGTCATCGTTCTGCAGTCCGAAACAAGAGAAATCACGCACTGAACTGATTTTATTACCGGCCGCGCAATGCAGAACAAATATTTCGGCCGATCGCGTCATCGTTCTGCAGTCCGAAACAAGAGAAATCACGCACTGAACTGATTTTTATTAAGGGCCGCGCAATGCAGAACAAATATTTCGGCCGATCGCGTCATCGTTCTGCAGTCCGAAACAAGAGAAATCACGCACTGAACTGATTTTTATTAAGGGCCGCGCAATGCAGAACAAATATTTCGGCCGATCGCGTCATCGTTCTGCAGTCCGAAACAAGAGAAATCACGCACTGAACTGATTTTTATTACCGGCCGCGCAATGCAGAACAAATATTTCGGCCGATCGCGTCATCGTTCTGCAGTCCGAAACAAGAGAAATCACGCACTGAACTGATTTTTATTAAGGGCCGCGCAATGCAGAACAAATATTTCGGCCGATCGCGCGATCATTCTGCAGTCCGAAACAAGAGAAATCACGCACTGAACTCGGTTGGACAATTTCAACGCAGGGTGCTGACAAACGTTTGGATGCAGTTAGTTATTGGAAAGACGCATTGGGAAAAGAAAATTGGTTCTTCTCATGACCAGCATTTTATAGAAAGAAAGAGTTAATTGCAAAAATGGATTGTTTCGGCGGCATCGGGTTAAACGTGGTAGCTTGGTTGCTGTTAGTGATTCCAACCTTTCAAATTAAGTGCATCATCTCCCTCTGCCGCGCTATCAAATTTGCTAGTTACGATTGAGTTTTGCACTTTGAAGAAAATTTATTACGAATAGTCGGATCAACCTTCTTTTGTATAAAGACCTTTTTGTAGGACACCATCCTCAAAAATGGCTGAAATAAAGGAGAAATAAGCAGAATCAGAAGTGGCGTGAAACCAAACGCAAATATATTTATTTGCAACGTTTGGTTTTCGCCCGCGATGTAAGCGTACGTGACAAAGTAAGGATTGTGATGTCCCCGACTGAAAGCCAGTCGAGTGGCTTCAGCGGCCAATGAGTCATGTTAATTCCACGGTTAGAGACTCAAAGTCCATCCAACTGGGAACAACTATTCAACTTCTTGATTCAGTTGGCCTCCGAGCAGTTTGCTCAATGTTAATAAAACGACACAAATTATTATGGCAAATACCATCAATTTTGAATAGCTACGTAGTCCTACGTCACCTTTGCGTACAACCCGATTGGGCTGCACCTTTGAGTTTTGATACCGCTGTTCGAAAACGAACAGTGGGTAATGTCTGTGACATAACCGCTAAGTGGACGTAGGACTTGACTTGACCATGCCTTTAAGATACATAATATGTCCAAATTTCTTACATCAACTATTTTGGATAAATAATCGGCGTTGCATACCATTCCTTGGCAAAATCTTCTCATCAAATCGACACAGAAATCAAATCTACCTCGAACAAGAATCATCAAAAAACAATTCAGGAAGTATCTGTCCGGTCACGGAATATTAGCCTCGACAGTGGCAACCTTCCCACTGAAGGACTGCCTGAAATAAGCCACAAGTTGGCCCAGCAGGGGATGTAGGGCCTCCTAATCCGTGCCATAGCGACTTAAGGAGAACATTATTTTTAACTCTCAGAGCCTTAAAAAAGGCTGTTTGCTTCGGCTAAGTCCAAAAAGTAAGAAAACGATCTTTTCAAATAACCGCGAATTTCTAGTGGTGGTATAGTGGTGGCACCCAAGTACAATTTCTATCCCGAAGGGTATTGAAAGCTTTGATATTGATCTCTATTATTGGCTCTCTGAAGAACCGTTTGTTTTTGGACATACATGCTGCATCATGTGGCTTTTCTTCAGCTTGTCTCGGCTCATCACCGATGCCGGCCGGTCTCGGCTCGACTCTGCTGCTGCTGCCGGTATCTGCTCAGCATTGCTGCTTCGTCGGGTCTGTAGGGTGGACTGCTGCCGAACTGGCTAGGTTTCGGCTGATGATGGTGGCTTCGATTGTGTCGAGCCGAAAAAGCGGTCGGTGCAGACTTCATTCCCTGCTAAAAGGTGTGAGTGCTGTTCAATCGATGATGCGGTTGCTTCGCTTGTGCCGGTCAGAATGAAAGGAAAAAACTCAAAGGTGCAGCCCAATCGGGTTGTACGCAAAGGTGACGTAGGACTACGTAGTTTCATTTCACCAAACGGTTTTACGTAGTTTACGTCGGGCGGTCGTGTCTTGTACACAACCCTTATGATTTTTTCTTCCACACCACGCAGTTCGTCGGCCTGAGAGTACAACTACCAAAACTAGGGTAGTCTTCGACGCTAGCCACAAATCTCATGGACAGCTGTCGCTAAACGAAGTTCTTTTGACGTAGGACTACGTCTGTCTTTTCTATATTGGGGTACACTTTACGATTGCGAAAATCGGGGACCGTCACGAAAATATGATAGACTTCAAACTTTAATATCTCAGCCGTTTCTCGATGGATTTCCAATTTTTTTGGACCATTCGATCAAGGATGAGTCAACGCGTCTTTGTATTTATTTGAAAATACTGATTTTTAACTATTTATTATCGATAATTGACAAAAAGTTTAGAAATAGGTAAACCAACCAATCACGTACATGCATCACTAGCACAGACATCAAAAATCAATCACTTGCGAGTTTGGATCTAATCCTCAGTTTGAACAAGGTTTCACGCAGAGCAGACGCATCAAAGCGATCACAGCGGAGCGGACACAGTGCTGGTAACATTTTCAACGAAAATCCATCGCATTGGTGATGATCCTCGGTGTGTTGCTGCAGATCTTTCAACCTCAACGAACCAGCATTTTATATGAAGAAAGGGTTGACTACAAAAATAGCACTGTTGCGATCCCGTGCCGCCAGTGGCGATGCCTTTATTACATTACATTTATTACAAATTGTGGTGTCAGTTTGGAGTTTGGCTTGGAAGTTTGGTTTCTATTAGTGATTTCATCCATTCAAATTTACGGGCTTAATTTATTGAATACAATAATCATTTATAAGGCAACTATATTGCCACCAACAAATTATATGTTTTTCTGTTTATTAACAAGAGCTCTACTTATTATTTCCCATGTAGTGGCTATATTTACTACCTAGCAATTACCCAGATGAATTTGAGCCATAAAAATAGAAATGTTAATTTGAGAACGGTTTTTTTACGAACAGATCGTAAGTGTTGGCGATGGTTTATTTCAATATTAGAATTTGAATAAGTGTCATATGAATTATTGTTACTTGAATTTAGAACCCTATTACTGACAACATAAAATTGCACTCAAAATGTATCTCAATACTTCTATGAGCCAAGCGACACTCGAGAGAGTCGATCTAGATTTTATATTTTGTTCTTATCTCCGATTTATCTGATCGGTATATCATGCCGTACTCACACAATATGAGCAGAAATGGATGTAGGTAGGATAGAGCGGAGATAGGTTTTGGCTCGTCAGTCAGTTTTCGTTATCGTTCGAATAAACCTCGATACGAGGAGGTGCGCTAAAGTATATTCAGTGTATTTATTGAATCGCGAATCAAAGAACTGATACCGAAATCGTCCCCGTTGTGCTAAAACTTCATCCCGTCGTTGTTGGTCTGCGCACGCGGTATTCTGGTGCTGTTGGTGTGATTGCTGCTGTTGCTGTTGGTCGTCGCTGTGGGCCGTGCTCGTCGAACTTTCGCCAGGTTTGGCTACATTTTTGGTGCCGAAACCCGGGACTGCCAGGTCCCTTTCATCGCTTTCGACTGGACTGAGGTTAGCGTGGGTCTATCTCGAACAATAGTGGGTCCTATTTGGAGGATTGTCGCCGCTATTCAACTACCCCACAAGATCATCAGCCGGATTCCTCGCTGCATCGGCAGCTTCTTTCGACCTGGACGTTTAGCCAAGCACGGATTAGTCACCAATTCGGGCATTCGCGATCAAGGACGCAGGTCAAGTCAAGTGAGCCCAGGTAACGCTAGCGGGAAACAAAGGTGAGTGGACACCATTTTTCGTACTCGACAATACACATCGATCTCGCGTGTTTTATTGTAATTGCCGCCCATTGTAAGGCACATAGGAGTGATGGTGATTAGACACACAAAGAAATCCAAAAAATTGCTTCTGAAGAGAAACAATATCATCGGTTCCGCAAAATTAATTAAGGAATTTGATGAGAACTATGTATTTGATCGCGATTTTCCTCAACTTAAGTTCAGGCTTGAAAAATTAGATAGTCTGTGGGAGAAATTCAATGAAGTGCAATCCGAAATAGAGTTTGAGGAAGATCTCACGGAAGATTTAGCTGACGAACGCATTCATTTCGAAACCCAGTATTTTGAACTAAAGGGTTCTTTATCAAGCAAACTTGCGATTGCCGATGAAAGAGCTGATCGACCTCCTCACTCCCCTGGTGCTCCACCTGCACATGCTCCTTCTGTTCGCCTCCCTGAACTGAAAATCCCAGATTTCAGTGGAGATTATGATGAGTGGATGAATTTTCATGATCTGTTTTCCACTCTCATCCATACAAATGGACAACTTTCGGCAGTACAGAAATTTCAGTACTTGAAAACTGTATTGAAAGGCGATGCTTTGCGACTCGTGCAATCACTTGCAGTCTCAGCAGCGAATTATGCTATCGCGTGGGACTTGCTGAAGAAGCGTTTTGACAACAAGAACCTGCTAATTAAACAACATTTTTCGGCATTAATGTCCACTCCATCGGTCCGCAAGGAATCATCGGCGGCTTTATGCAATCTCGCTGATGAATTCGATAAACACATTAGCGTGTTAAATAAGTTGGAGGATCCCAGGGAGCACTGGAATTCTTTTTTGGTTGAGTTGCTCAGTAGCAAGCTCGATCCGTCGACCCAAAAGGAGTGGGAAAACCAATTAGCAGACGATGTGCGGCCGGTGTATGCCGATCTAATTGCCTTTATTCAGAAACGGTCGCGCGTTCTGCAATCTATTACGCTCTCCCAACCTCTAACCCCTGTTGCCAGAACCGAACCAAAGCATGAGTCCAAACCGTACCGTTCGAAAACCTCCTCGTACCACTCTGCCAACAATGATAGCAAACCGAAATGCGTTCTCTGCAAGCAGTCGCACATGCTCTCGCTGTGTGACGATTTTAGGAAGCTAACACCACAAAAGCGCTTCGAGTTGGCAAAAAGGCAAGGTTTGTGTTTGAACTGCCTAAAATCATCACACTTGATGAAGAACTGTTCTGCGGGTTCGTGTCGGACATGCAACAAACGCCACCATACTCTGTTGCATTTGAATCCAAATACTAGTACAGAATTCCATGATAAGTCCGTAGCGGCACAGGTGGGTCAATGTCAACAATCCTCACGATCGGCATCGGTTGTCGAATCGCCGTCGTCGGTGTCGTGCATTGCCGATCAATGTCACGTGGTCCCTCGGGTTATGGGATCGGCCCCGTCGCCGTCGGATGGGCTTGTCAATCGTTCGTTATCGTCCGTTTCGTCGTCGGTTCCGCCAGTTGTACCGTCATGCTCGCCCCAAAGCTCCTCGCAAGTGATGAATTGCCAAACAGTAACTCCAAATCAATCTTTCGTTTCGAAAGCATGCATGTCATCGGTGTTCATGCTTACTGCCTACGTCAAAGTAAAACACGGTCATGGCAGTTATATTCTCGCTCGCGCCTTGCTGGATTGTGCTTCTGAAGCAAATTTTGTAACAGAATCTCTCGCTCAACGACTCTGTTCGAAACGCACGTCAGCAAAAATCGAAGTGTACGGTATTAGCCAATCAGTCAAACAAGTGAAACACAAAACCAATATCACTGTGTCGTCACGATCTGAATCGTACACAACCACTATGGAATTCCTGATATTGTCTACACTAACCAGGATTCTGCCCACCACAACGGTGGATATCTCGAAATGGGTCATTCCACGCCACCTTCCGCTTGCTGATCCTAAATTCAATGTCGCTCATGACGTGGACCTCATCATTGGTGTCAAAAACTTCTTCTCAATTTTGGAGAACGACCAAATCTCGCTAGGCGCAGGTTTACCAGTGCTACGTAAAACAGTTTTCGGATATGTCGTTGCTGGTGAAGCTGAGCAGAAAACTGCTCCAACCGTTGTGTGTAACATAACTTCGATCGACAACTTGGAGTCGATGGTTCACAAGTTTTGGGAGGTGGAGAGTTTCGAGAAGGGCAAGGTGCTATCGTTAGAGGAGCTGTACTGCGAGAATCATTTTCGGAAGACACATTTCAGAGCCTCTGATGGTCGGTACGTGGTTCGTTTGCCGATTCGTGGGGAAATGCTTGACACGTTGGGAGAGTCGTTCAAAATCGCTGAACGCAGATTCTCAGCGATCGAGAGAAAGCTATCGTCAGACCCACAACTACACGCAGAGTATTCCAAGTTTATGGATGAGTATTTATCGTTGCAGCACATGGAGGAAAACACGACCGAAATTCCTCCAACAACACCACACTTCTATCTTCCTCATCATGCGATTCAGCGACCGGACAGCACAACCATCAAAACACGTGTAGTGTTTGATGCCTCGTGTAGGGGCAGCAACAATATTTCGTTGAATGATCTCTGCTACATCGGCCCCACTGTTCAACCACCGCTCGTCTCTACTCTCATCAATTTTCGTGTTCCTCGGTATGCAGTGAGTGCAGATGCCGAAAAAATGTATCGGCAAGTGTGGGTTCACCCTGATGATTGCTTGCTGCAACTGATCCTGTTTCGGAAAAATCCATCTGATGAATTGAAAACCTATCGTTTAAAAACGGTGACGTATGGTACCGCACCGGCACCGTACCTTGCCACACGTGTCCTCAACCAACTAGCGGAAGATGAAGCTGAAAGGTATCCGCTGGCAGCTCCAACAGTCAACAAATGTTTCTACGTGGACGATTATTTATCGGGACATGATGATGAACAACGTCTAGTGGATACAAACCTCCAGCTAATTGAGCTTCTTCAGTCAGGCGGCTTTAAAATGCGAAAATGGTGCAGTAATAGTTCCGCGGTACTTTTTCACATTCCGGAATCACTTCGGGACTCCCGGAGCGAGCTTGAAATAAGCCAACCAAGTTCGGTGAAAGCGCTCGGTCTTCTATGGCATCCAAAAGCAGATGAGTTCAGCTTCAACGTACCCGTCTTCTCTACGTCGGAGCCAATCACAAAACGTTCAGTTCTTTCGGAGATGTCTCGCCTATTCGATCCGATGGGCCTTGTTGGAGCAGCTATCGTTGGTGCAAAAATCTTTCTTCAAGCGTTGTGGTCGGAAAAGTTCAATTGGAATGATGCGTTGCCGGAGAATTACCTAAATTGGTGGACACACTTTCGACTCGAAATAAACGCTCTCTCTTCGCTTCGGATTCCCCGGCGAATTCTCGCCGATAATTATCGAATTCTCGAGTTCCATGTTTTTTCGGACGCATCTGACAATGCGTATGGATGCTGTATGTACGCGAAAACCATCAGCTCGAATGGAGAACAATGTTGCAACCTAGTGATGTCAAAGTCTCGAGTCAGTCCACTTCGCAAGCTGTCGATCCCACGCCTCGAGTTATGCGCTGCAGTGCTTGGCGCGCAACTGGCAGAATTTATATTAGATTCGACAAAACTATCTTTCCCGGTCACGTTTTGGACCGATTCATCAATCGTGCTCCACTGGATTGCCTCATCTTCATCGTCCTGGAAAGTTTTCGTGTCAAATCGGGTTGCAGAAATACATCGTTTGACAGGTGGGAATATGTGGCGTCATGTTCCTACTGAATTGAACCCTGCAGACAAAATTTCGAGGGGAATTGCTCCTTCTCTCCTAAAAGGCGACACTCTCTGGTGGCATGGGCCACCCTACCTACGGCAAGATGCTCAAACTTGGCCGGAGAATTGCATCAAAATGTCAAAACTACATTTAGAAGCTCGTACAGCTGAATCTCGCCAAGTCGTATCGGTTGTAGTCACCACCAATCATGCTACAATCGAGCTTATCGAACAACACTCATCGCTCTCCCATTTACAACGCAAGGTTGCCTGGTTACTGCGATTCTACAAAAATTGCCGTTCCAAGCCACCTCAAATTCGGCAACTGGGTCCAATTTCAGCGACCGAGCTGGACCAATCTTTAAAACTCCTGATCAAGCAAACGCAATGGATCTATTTTTCGCAAGAAATCGAGTTTCTTAAGAAGCACAAGGGTGCTTGCAGCAAAAGTTTTTCATTCAAGTCTCAATTGAAATCACTACACCCGTTCGTGGACGCAGATGGGTTGCTTCGAATCACCGGTCGACTACAACAGCTCAATGTTCCGTTCGACACAAAACATCCACTAGTGTTGCCCTCAAAGGCACACCTCACAATCCTTATCGTGAGAAGCACTCATTTGCGAATGCTGCATGCAGGTCCACAACTTCTTCTGTCGACACTGCGGCAGCGCTACTGGCCAATACGAGGTCGTGACCTCGCGAAGAAAGTTGTTCGAGAGTGTATCACATGCTTCCGATGCAGTCCCCGAAGCATTGGCCAAATTATGGGACCACTACCAGCTGTTCGTATCACGCCGTCGCGCGCGTTTGCCCGCAGTGGCGTCGATTATTGCGGGCCATTTTCCGTTTCGTTTCCGAATCGTCGCGGTCCGTCGGTGAAGATACACGTCGCTATTTTCGTATGTATGTCGTCGAAAGCGGTACACATCGATATGGTGTACAATCTGACGTCCAACGCATTCATCAACGTGCTAAAACGTCTCGTCGGACGTCGTGGTCGTGTATCCGATATTTACTGCGACAATGCGCGTACGTTTGTCGGAGCAAACCGTATGCTCGAGGAAAATCGAAACCAGTTCGACGCAATGCACAAATCGCTTGGACTACAAAACTTCTGCGCAGAAACGGGAATTACCTTCCATTTCAATCCAGCTCGTTCGCCTCACTTTGGGGGCCTTTGGGAGGCTTCCGTCAAGACCTTCAAGTATCACCTGTATCGTGTGATGAAGGACACGGTAATCAACACTGATGACTTCCACACCTTGATCATCCAGATCGAGGGTATAATGAATTCCCGTCCACTCTGTCCGATGTCGTCGGACCCAGCAGATGTTGTTGCCCTTACTCCAGGCCATTTGCTCGTGGGAGAACCACTTTGTTCCCTCCCCGAGCCCGATTTGTCTAACACCCCAATTAATCGCCTTGATTCGTTCCAGAAAATGCAAAGAGGTCTCCAGCATTTCTGGAAAGCATGGTCACGAGATTACGTGGCCCAACTCCAGGACCGTAAAAAGTGGCCAACAATCCATCCGGATGTCGAGGTTGGAACGCTTGTGCTGCTTAAGGACGATAATGCTCCGCCAATGAGATGGAACCTCGGTCGGGTTCAACAGGTGTTCCCCGGTATGGACGGACGTGTCCGGGTAGTACAGGTTCGTACTGCCCATGGCCAATATCGACGGGCAATCACCGAAGTCTGTCCGCTCCCCATCGATACATCCCAGGAAGCTACTACCCATTCAGCATAGAAACGCCTGGTATTTGTTGAAAGTGCACGCTTAAAATCAATAACACAGAGATGTGTTTGCATCACACAAAACGGACCTAATGCGGAACATCCCCTAGTTGAGCGATAGTTACACAGCCACAAAAATAGCTCGTGTGGTTTTATTGAAGCTTGGATTTCAATATTTTCAACAGTATTTGGTTCCTCATGGAACAAGGAATCTGTACAAACGTTTACATGTTGAAATGGACCGTTATCACGACCGTACGAGGCATTTTTGTGCCTGTGTAACTGTCGCTCATCTAGGGGATGTTCCACATTAGGTCCGTTTTGTGTGATGCAAACACATCTCTGTGTTATTGATTTTAAGCGTGTGGCCTTTCAACGGGGCCCGACATGTTGGCGATGGTTTATTTCAATATTAGAATTTGAATTAGTGTCATATGAATTATTGTTACTTGAATTTAGAACCCTATTACTGACAACATAAAATTGCACTCAAAATGTATCTCAATACTTCTATGAGCCAAGCGACACTCGAGAGAGTCGATCTAGATTTTATATTTTGTTCTTATCTCCGATTTATCTGATCGGTATATCATGCCGTACTCACACAATATGAGCAGAAATGGATGTAGGTAGGATAGAGCGGAGATAGGTTTTGGCTCGTCAGTCAGTTTTCGTTATCGTTCGAATAAACCTCGATACGAGGAGGTGCGCTAAAGTATATTCAGTGTATTTATTGAATCGCGAATCAAAGAACTGATACCGAAATCGTCCCCGTTGTGCTAAAACTTCATCCCGTCGTTGTTGGTCTGCGCACGCGGTATTCTGGTGCTGTTGGTGTGATTGCTGCTGTTGCTGTTGGTCGTCGCTGTGGGCCGTGCTCGTCGAACTTTCGCCAGGTTTGGCTACAGTAAGTTTTGAGTGGAAAATGGATTTTCAGTTATAATTCGTTGAAAAATGACGACAAAGATATACTTTCTCCCATTGGTAATAATTATTTTAATTCTCATGTGTTAGATTAGGGCGTGATTAGCGTGAAAAATGCTTTGCCTTTCTTGTATATTTGGTTTTTGGATTTTTGACGAAATTGCACTTTTTTGCAAAACTTTTTTTTTCACTTATGATGTGTTTTCCAACTAGGACTCTTCGCTAAAAAATGTAACGTGTCTTGTTTTGATTTGTTTTACGTAAAACCTATTTTTTTTTAATCTTTCATTTATTTTTGTTGCATTTTCTCCCGCTTGCAAGGCAGTGGCAAATAACATTCTCCGAACGGTCGGTTG
The DNA here is from genome assembly GCF_024139115.2 of Armigeres subalbatus. Lineage (NCBI taxonomy): Eukaryota > Metazoa > Arthropoda > Insecta > Diptera > Culicidae > Armigeres > Armigeres subalbatus. The sequence continues at coordinate 79,433 of NW_026942566.1, forward strand.
TCTGCGGAATCTCGATCAAAATAGCTCGCGCGCGCCGAAAAGCAGCTTTCTTATATCTAATGAAATACCCAGACAACCAGAATGCATGCATAATAGAATTGTTTTTCTGTTATGCGATGCCTATGCACACAAATTTCATCGCTTACCAGTCGCGAAAACGCTTTTTGCGTACACAAGTGGAGGCGATATATGTGTATTTCTTATCCGACGTTAAACGGCGTGTGTGCGATTTGCACGATTTTTATGCGATTTTGTTCGTTATACATTGCGATGTAGTTTGTGATAACAAACTCTGTTTGACAGATAATCCGATTTCATTTGAGTTTGTTTGCAGGAAAATGCGATGTCAACATATGAAGCTGGAATAAACTCGCAAAATAGCCTACTGTGCGGGAAAGTTTATAAATAAACTGATGAGCTTTGCACCACAATGCGATTTCGATGAAATTTGGATCGGTAAACGATTTTAATCGTACATTCTTATGCGATGTGTGGTTGTCTGGGTAGTTCCATTAGCCCCGCCCCTCCATTAATCGTTATGAGTGCACATTATATTTACATCCATATCAGATCACGAAGGGGCGGAGCTAACGGGCTTAATTTATTGAAAACAAAAAAGCTGCTGTCCGGCGCGCGCGAGCCATTTTGATCGGGATTCCACAAATAAGGGTCGACATTCGATGCAGTTGAGCGGACACAGCAGCACGAAGGCGTGGATAGCAGTGGCAGGCAATGCTGAAAATTTATTCCAAATTTTGGTGGCTTAGCGAAAAATCATCAAGTGGCGGTCAGACAGTTTCAACGCAAGGTGCCGACAAGCGTTTGCATGCAGTTAGGTATTGGAAAGGCGCATTGGAAATAGTTAAAAAAAGAAATAGTGGTTCTTCTCAGGACCCACATTTTATGGAAAGAAAGAGTTAATTAGGAAAATGGTCTGTTTCGGTGACATCGGGTTTAGCGTGGTAGCTTGGTTGCTGTTAGTGATTCCATTCATTCAAATTTACTGTATCATCTCCCTCCGACGCGCTGTCAAATTCGCTATTTACGATTGAGTTTTGCACTTTGAAGAAAGATTATTTCGGATAGTCGGATCAACCTTCTTTTAATTAAACGAATTACTATCCTAAATCTATTTTTAAAAAATAACTTTATTCACTTATTAATCCTACTATCTGAGTCCTAAGCTAATCATAAACTGACTGTTCACATTCCGATGGCTGCTGATATTTATAGATGGTGAAAAGTGTTTTCTTTTGACTCCTTATTTTGATTCGATAATGATAATTATCGATTGTTGATGTTTGGTCTCCGTGTGGCTCGGTGATATCGTTGACTTGATCGTGTGTCGGGTCGGCGTGTTTTGGTTTTGCAATTATTTTGAATTGGCGGTAACTGTGTTTTAGATTGGTGGTAATTTTTTGTATAAAATGATGGCTTTTGTATAAAATCAATCAAGACGCCACCTTAGTGGAGTGTATCTACAGCAAACACCCATCGGTGAACGTCGCTCGGACAGACAGATGCCAAGAGATAATGTTTTGTAATATGAAGAAACTTCGTCTTGAGTCCAATTTCTGTTGTTATTCTTCGCAACAATACGCATCTTAGATAACCAACATATCATAACCAAATTAAGAATCTTGCGAGAAAATTTCATACGATTCTTAGAATTTGTCATTCTACGAATGGTCCGTTGTCTGCGGAAATTCGTTCAAAATGGCTCGCGCGCCTAAAAGCAGCTTTCTTATATATAATGAAGTAATTCCATTAGCCCCGCCCCTTCATTAATTGTTATGATTGCACATTATATTTACACCCATATCAGATAGAAAAGGGGCGGGGCTAACGGGCTTAATTTATTGATTACAAGAAAGCGGCTTTCCGGCGCGCGCGAGCCGTTTTGATCGGGATTCCGCAAAGAGCGGTTGAACAGGATTTGATGCAGTGGAGCGGACACAGCAGCACGAAGGCGTGGGTAGCACCAGTGGCAATGCTGAAAATTTATTTCAAATGGTGGAGGCTTAGCAAAAAATCATCGAGTTGCTGTCGGATGATTTCAACGCAAGATTCCGAAAAGCATTTGGATACAGTTAGTTATTGTAAAGGCGCATTGGGTTCTTCTCAGGGTTGATTGCAAAAATGATCTGTTCTGGTGGCATCGGCGTTTGGCGTGGTAGCTTGGTTGCTGTAAATGATTCCATCCATTCAAACAAATTTATTGCATCATCCCTTCCATCGAGCGCTTGTGATTCTGCTACCGAAGAGTAGCTTTCTGCTGTCGCAACACGATTAAGTTTTGCACTTTGAAGAAAATTTATCTCGGATTGACCTTCTTTGGATTTCATTTCCAATGACTAACAGAAACAAAACCAAGTAATCTTGCCAGAAAATTTCATTTTCCGCCGATGACAGCCGAATCGATGAAGACGCCAATACCTCTTCTTGGATAAATAGTTTAAGTCCTGAAAGGAACTATGTGTAATCAATTCTTGAAGTTCTCCTCACTTTGCCACGTATGTTCCCATCGCGGGCAAAAACCAAACGTTGCAAATAAATATATTTGCGTTTGGTTTCATGCCACTTCTGATTCTGCTTATTTCTCCGCAATTTCGGACATTTTTGAGGATGGTGTCTTCTAGGATTGTGATATCCTCCACTGATAGCCAGTCGAGTGGCTTCAGCGGCGATGCGGCCGATAAATCATGTTAATTCCATAGTTAGAGACTCAAAGTCCATCCAACTGGGAGCAACCTTCGCCAGTTGACCTCCGAGCAGTTTGCTCAATGTTAATAAAGGAACACAAATTATTATGGCAAATACCATTCATTTCGTATAGCTACGTAGTACTACGTCACCTTTGCGTACAACCCGATTGGGCTGCACCTTTGAGTTTTTTTATTTTGACGTAGGACTACGTCTGTCTTCTCTATATTGGGATACACTTTACGATTGCCAAAATCGGGGACCGTCACGAAAATATGATAGACTTTAAACTTTAATATCTAAGCCGTTTCTCGATGGAATTTCATTTTTTTTGGACCATTCGATCAAGGATTAGTCAACGCGTTTTTGTAGTTATATGGAAATACTGATTTTTAACTATTTATTATCGATAATTGATAAAAAGTTTAGAAATAGGTAAACCAACCAATCACGTACATGCATCACTAGCACAGACATCAAAAATCAATCTCTGGCGGGTTTGGATCTAATCCTCAGTTTGAACAAGTTTTCACGCAGAGCAGACGCATCAAAGCAATCGCAGCGGTGCGGACACAGCATCACGGAGGCGCTGGTAACATTTTCAACGGAAATCCATCGCATTAGTGGTGGTCATTCAACCTCAACGAACCAGCATTTTATATGAAGAAAGGGTTGACTATAAAAATAGCACTGTTGCGATCCCGTGCCGCCAGTGGCGATGCTTTTATTACATTATATGGAAAGCGCATTGGGGAAAGAAAATTGGTTCTTCTCAGGACTAGCATTTTCTGAACAGAAAGGTTTAATTGCGAAAATGGACTAGTTTCTGTTAGTGACTCCATCCATTCAAATTTACGGGCTTAATTTATTGAATATAAGAAAGCTGCTTTCCGGTGCGCGACCCATTTTGATCGGGATTCCGCAAAGAGCGGATTAACCATTTATAAGGCAGTGGCAACTATATTGCCACCAACAAATTATATTTTCTATTTCTATTTATCTACATAATCTTTATAATCGCATAAATAACCACATAACAGTTTTCAAAGCTTACGCAACTATGTACTATTTTCTAACACAATAAAATAAGTAATTTCATACCAAAGTACTATTGGGAATTGAAGTGAATGCTCATATTTCGTTTGAAAGAGACAAATGTCGTTTCGCTTCTATGATTACGAGGTAATTCGTTCCAAATTTTGACAGCACGGGCACGAAAAGAATCTCTCAAATTATTAGAAAGGGCTCTTGGAACAATAAGTAGTAATGCTCGAGAAGAGCGGGCAACCTTGAAGAAGTTTCGGAGGTAAATTGGGGGGTCATTTATAATTTTGTATGTTTGGATGCATGTTCTTAGCTTAAGATGATTCACAAAATCACAACCAAGTAAAGACTTCTTATAGGCAGATATATGGTCATATTTTTTAGATTGTATGCGTATCTTACAACTGCATTGAAAGCCTGGTTTAGTTTTTTGAGATTTGTCTTTGATACAAGACCAAACAATATGTCTCCATAATCGAATAGAGGTACTAAAAGTGACTTGGCAAGTTGAATCCTGATGTGTTGAGGAGTACAATGCCGCAGCAAAAGTAGGGAGTGCAAGGCGTTGTAGACTTTACTGGAAACAGCGTTTGTCTGGTTTGTCCAATTTAAATTTGAATCCATAAGAATGCCAAGATTTTTAATCACATTAGAATACGTGATGAAATCGTTTCCAACTTTAATTAGAGGAACAAAAGGTAAGGTTGCACGTTTAGTGTGAAAAATTATAGTCTGTGTTTTTTTCACGTTAAGAATCAGTCCATTCTGTTCACACCACTCTAAAATATTTTGAACATCTGAGTTCATCCGACAAACGATTTCAGGTGCGGTGCTAGGTTCTCCGGAGATGTACAGCTGACAATCATCCGCATATAGGTGAAATTTACAGAAAGATAAACTCAATGGTAAGTCGTTTATAAACATCGAGAAGAGTAATGGACCGAGTATTGAGCCTTGTGGTACCCCAGTTTGGACTGCAATAATTTCGGATTGATGATTATTGTAGTCGACATACTGCAACCGATTGGAAAGATAGGATAGAATTAAACTTGAGGAGAAATGGTCTAAGTGGAAATTGTGTTTCAACTTTTCACATAATCGTCGGTGGTTAATAGAATCAAATGCCTTACTAAAATCTAAGAGCGTAATGGAACGTACACACGGTCAAGCAGTTCGACCAACATTGACTCCACCTCTCGTTTATTCAAACATCCATCAAGTTTTACCAACAGCGGCACGAACAATCAATTTATTCGACCAACAATATCACACACGAACGACCAAAGCGCCAACTTGAGCATCAACCATCAAAAAATATATGGGGGTTTGTGCAACTTCACTACAAATGCTCAAACATGTTCGGCGAACCTTGACTCCACCACCGACAACTCAAACCAAAATCAAACCGTTTTAATTTTTTCCAACCGAGCCGCCAACTGTCAAATGGTTGTTCGAACAACTTCACACACGTTCAAGCAAAGCAGCAACCGAAGCGATTTCTTGGGGGCGGAGTCAATGTTCGTCAAACTGCTTGACTGGTGTGTACGTAGCATAAGGATAGTGATCATTTTTTATCTAGTGCTTCCCTTATGTCATTTTCAATATTAATCAGTGCAGTCACTGTACTACATGCCTTCCGATACCCCGATTGGAAAGCGCATAGCAGGTTATTTCGGATTAAATATTCATTCAGTTGTTTAGAAAGTACTGACTCAAAAACTTTAGAAAGAGCGCAAAGGATGCTTATTGGACGATAATCTTTTTCGATACATGGATTATCAATCTTACTAATTGGAATAACTTTAGCAATTTTCCAATCGACAGGAAATTCGGATGATGTAATGCAGCAATTGAAAATATCAGTAATGTACGTAAGAGTGACACCTAAAGAAATTTTTAAAACATTCAATGGAATAAAGTCGTTTTCTACAGCATCGCATGAGGCAGTGGCGAACTCAGCTAAAACTTCATCACTAGTTACACATCTGAATGAAAACTTTGGTTGTGTTTCAACATCTTCACTTTGATTGAAACTTAGGGGCGGGAAGTGTGCTGCAAAAAACATATTCAGGGAGTCAGCAGTTACGTCACCTCCACCTACATGAGTGTTCGTTTGTTTCAAGCCCAATCGTTTAATGTTTTGACGTAGGACTTACGTCTCTCTTCACTATACCGGGTGTCATTTCAATATTTCTAAAACGACCGCGTTACGCTGTGTTGAAAGATTTTGAATGATAATAGCGTTTGTCCCAGTGAACGGATCTCTTCGGAAAGCCCCTTAATCGACAGATCTTAAGTATGCCTTTCATATTCATACTTGATATGACCCGAAAAACTTGTTTCAATAGGCCTAAAACTGTTTTCGAAGCAAAACATTGACTGCACTGAAATCTATAAATATGGGTGCCACTTGTTCATCGCGTCATTTGTTCGCTTGATTCTGATGGGTGCAGACGCTAGCGGATAAGCTGCAACTGCGCACCAAAATAAGCCATAAAAGAGGGTGACGCAATTTTTCTTTCATTCTAACCGGGACAAGCAAAGCCACAGCAGCATCGGTTCGACAGCACTCGCAACTTTTCGCAAAACAGCATCGTCCGCAACATCCGCTTTTTGGCCCTGCAGAACCAGGCCACCATCAGCCAAAAGCAAGCCAGTACAGCCGCAGAAAATGTTCCAGAAGCGGCCATTCTACAGACCCGACACCGCAGCAATGCCGAGGAGATACCGGCAGCAACAGCAGAGTCGAGCCGAAACTAACCGGCATCAATGAAGGCTGAGGCCGACCGGCATCAGTATTGAGCCGAGACCGGCCGGCATTGGTATCGAGCCGAAACAAGTTGAAGAAAATCAAGAGAAAGAACTGAAATGTTCTTGAAGAAATCGCGATATTATGTGTGTTTGGTTTCCAGTAAAACCCCTCGGTCAACCAGTTCCCCGAAAGGAGTTAATTTTCGGCCCTTATCAGGGCCAAGAAGGTTAATAATAATTTTCGCAATTGGGTGGCATTCGTCACTGGTTCGTCGCCTTGTTCGTCGCATGCTGCATTAAGGCAATTCGCATCCCGCTGATTCCATTGAAGAAACAGCACACGTCAAGCGGATACGCTGCATGAAGACAGCTTTGGTTTTGCGCTCCACCCAGGAGCACCCAGCATCAATACCTTACAGTCCGCTGCAACATGACGCAACAGATGGAGATGAAAATGTATTTCTTTGAAGCAAACGGTTCTTCTGAGAGCCACTGATATATATAATATCAAAGTTTTAAATACCCTCTGCGTTAGAAAATGTAGAAAATGTGTCAAATCAATATTCTAGAGCTAAAATGTTATACGCGAATAGCAGATTTTCAAGATTTTTATAACCGTGACATAACAAGAACTGTGACCGCAAAGTGGACGAAAAACTAGACTTGACCATGCCTTTAAAGAACACTTAATATGTCCAAATTTCTCACATAATCTAATTTAGATAAATGAACCGGTGATAACAGCCCAAACATTATTATGTAACAGTTTTCGTGAGCAATTTAAAAAAGATATCTCAAAATGAAAAGCTATCAATCGATTTATAGAAAAACATTGTTTTGATACTGTTCGCGCACAAAGCGAACGTGACTGAATATTCTCCCAAACTACCAATCCTAAATCTTCCGCACTTCCCACCTGAACAGCAATTCCTAGCTCGATTGCCTGGCTTGTGGCCTGTACCGTGCGAAAAGTCCCGTTAGGAAATAGACGCCAGCAGCGAGCAACAAGAGAAGAAGAAGAAGCCCATCACGAACGCGTCGATGATGATGACGCTTTATTTGACAAAGGAACAGGGATACAAGACGCTCACTGATTGGCCGATCAATCGGGGAAGTAAAGATGATTCAAAATTAAGTATTATAAAAGAAAAGTGCATTAGCTTACAGAGCATTTGGGATGAATGACCGCCTGAGTTAATATCCCTCAAAAACGAACCATCATCATCATCATTAAAGAGCATTCAGTCCTTCTTATTAGCTGGACCAAGCCAGAACAAACAGCCTTTTTCAAGGCTATAAGAGTTAAATAATTTCCTTATTCAGTCGATATCGTATGCACTCGGAGGCCCTTCAGTCTTAGCTGCACGAATGAGCTGCTGCTGGGTCTGACGAAGGCATAAAATAGCGCAACGTGATTTTTTCCTTTCATTCTGACCAGGACAAGCCAAGTAGCAGCAATATCGATTCGACAGCATTCACGCACTTTCTAGCAGGTAGCATCGTCCATACTATCCACTTTTTCGGCCCGGCAGAGTCGAGGCCAACATCAACGGAAGCATAGCCATCAGTACAGCAGTAGAAGAAGTTCAGAAGCAGTCCACCCCACAGACCCGACACCGCAGCAATGCCGAGCAGATACCAGCAACAGCAGCAGAGTCGAGCCGAGGCCGGCCGGTATCAGTATCGATCCGAGACAAGCTGAAGAAAAGCAAGAGAAAAGAATTGCGATGCTTTTGAAGAAACCGTGTGTGTTTTGGTTTCAAACAAAGAAACTCTTTCAGTCAACCAGTTGTCCATGAAAAGTTAATTTCAAGAAAGATAATGATAATGCTCGCAATTGGTCGCAGTTCATCGGTCGGCAGTTCGTATCCCGCTGGTTCCATCTGGAGAAACAACACACGTCGGCACATACCTACACTGCATGAAGAACAACTTTGGTTTCACTTTTCCACCGGAGCACCCAACGTAGTTTACAATCCACTGCAACATGACGCAACAGATGGACATAGAAAATGTTTATTTTCAAAGCATACAGCAGTTTTCTGAGAGCCATTGATAGACTTACTAAAGAGTTCTTAAAAATTCTAAAATACTCTGGAGATAAAATGTTATACGCGAATAGCAGATTTTTAAGATTTTTTCATAACCGTTACATAACAAGAACTGTGACATATAATGAAATAAATCACAAAATTCCACTATTAGATGAAAAAATCGATTGAGAGCTTTTCTTTTTTGAGATATTTTTTTCCTATATTGCTCATGAAAATTGTTAAAGTAATGTTTGGGCTGTTATCATTTTTTATACAAATTAGGTGACGTGAGAGATTTGGATATATTATACATCTTCAAAGTCAAGGTCAAGTCAAGTCCTACGTCCACTTCGCGGTTATGTCACAGACATTACCCACTGTTCGTTTTTCCACAACTGCTTTGCAGGAAGATCAGCACTAAGTTGAGAGTTAAAATATTCTCGTTTTGTGCGTTTGATTTCGCGGTTGGCCAAGTTACGAAGGCAGGTGAAATTTTTCCATTTATTCTGGTTACCTTGGTCCCGTTTCCAGCACTCATAGGCTTCGGAGCGATTTTTAATCAATCGATTAGCATACTTGTTGATCCAAGGATTTCTTGGATCTTTGATCGTCTTTTTCTTGAGTGGGGCATGTATGTTAAGAACGGATTAAAGTAAATCATTGAAACACCGAAGCTTTTCGTTGCTTCCCACACAGTTGTAGACATTATCGAAATTGACACGAAGATCAGCAATAAACGAGTTTTTATCAACTTTATGATATTCGCGAGTCCAATAAGAATCAGTAGAAGTTTTAGATAGCCTAAACTTATAATCAACACAAATATATGTTTTTCTGTTCATTAACAAGAGCTCTACTTATTATTTTCCATGTAGTGGCTATATTTACTACCTAGTAATCCCCCAGATGAATTTGAGCCATAAAAATTGAAATGTCAATTTGAAAATGTTTTTTTACGATAAGATCGTAAGTTTCGAGTGGAAGATGGATTTTCAGTTATAATTCGTTGAAAAATGACGACAAAGATATACTTTTTCCCATTGGTAATAATTATTTTGAATCTATGTGTTGGATCATGGCGTGATTAGCGTGAAAAATACTTTGCCTTTCTTGTATATTTGGTTTTTGGATTTTTGACAAAATTGCTTGGAAAAAAAAGTGCAAAACAAAATTTTTTTCATGCGTTTTTCAACTAGGACTCTTTGCTAAAAACGAACAGTGGGTAATGTCTGTGACATAACCGCGAAGTGGACGTAGGACTTGACTTGACCTTGACTTTGAAGATGTATAATATATCCAAATCTCTCACGTCACCTAATTTGTATAAAAAATCGGCGATAACAGCCCAAACATTACTTTAACAATTTTCATGAGCAATATAGGAAAAAATATCTCAAAAAGAAAAGCTCTCAATCGATTTTTCATCTAATAGTGGAATTTTTTGTGATTTATTTCATTATATGTCACAGTTCTTGTTATGTAACGGTTATGAAAAAATCTTAAAAATCTGCTATTCGCGTATAACATTTTATCTCCAGAGTATTTTAGAATGTTTAAGAACTCTTTAGTAAGTCTATCAATGGCTCTCAGAAAAACCGTATGCTTTGAAAATAAACATTTTCTATGTCCATCTGTTGCGTCATGTTGCAGTGGATTGTAAAACTAATGTTGGGTGCTCCGGGTGGAGTGCGAAACCAAAGTTGTCTTCATGCAGTGTAGGTATGTGCCGACGTGTGTTGTTTCTCCAGATGGAACCAGCGGGATACGAACTGCCGACCGATGAACCGGTGACCAATAGCGAGCATTATCATTATCTTTCTGTGGAATTAACTTGTTCATGGACAACTGGTTGACCGAAAGAGTTTCTTGTTTGAAACCAAAACACACACGGTTTCTTCAAAAGCATCGCAATTCTTTCTCTTGCTTTTCTTCAGCTTGTCTCGGATCGATACTGATACCGGCCGGCCTCGGCTCGACTCTGCTGCTGTTGCCGGTATCTGCTCGGCATTGCTGCGGTGTCGGGTCTGTGGGGTGGACTGCTTCTGGAACTTCTTCTACTGCTGTACTGATGGCTATGCTTCGGCTGATGTTGGCCTCGACTCTGCCGGGCCGAAAAAGTGGATAGTATGGACGATGCTACCTTGCTAGAAAGTGTGAATGCTGTCGAATCGATATTGCTGCTACTTGGCTTGTCCCGGTCAGAATGAAAGGAAAAAAAAATCACGTTGCGCTATTTTATGCCTTCTCGTCAGACCCAGCAGCAGCTCATTCGCAGCTAAGACTGAAGGGCCTCCGAGTGCATACGATATCGACTGAATAAGGAAATTATTTAACTCTTATAGCCTTGAAAAAGGCTGTTTGTTTCGGCTTGGTCCAGCTAATAAGAAGGACTGAATGCTCTTTAATGATGATGATGATGGTTCGTTTTTGAGGGATATTAACTCAGGCGGTCATTCATCCCTAAAATGCTCTGTAAGCTAATGCACTTTTCTTTTATACTTAATTTTGAATCATCTTTACTTCCCGATTGATCGGCCAATCAGTGAGCGTCTTGTATCCCGTTCCTTTGTCAGCCAAAGCGTCATCATCATCGACGCGTTCGTGATGGGCTTCTTCTTCTTTCTCTTGTTGCTCGCTGCTGGCGTCTATTTCCTAACGGGACTTTTCGCACGGTACAGGCCACAAGCCAGGCAATCGAGCTAGGAATTGCTGTTCAGGTGGGAAGTGCGGAAGATTTAGGATTGGTAGTTTGGGAGAACATTCAGTCACGTTCGCTTTGTGCGCGAACAGTATCAAACAATGTTTTTCTATATAAATCGATTGATAGCTTTTCATTTTGAGATATCTTTTTTAAATTGCTCACGAAAACTGTTACATAATAATGTTTGGGCTGTTATCACCGGTTCATTTATCTAAATTAGATTATGTGAGAAATTTGGACATATTAAGTGTCTTTAAAGGCATGGTCAAGTCTAGTTTTTCGTCCACTTTGCGGTCACAGTTCTTGTTATGTCACGGTTATAAAAAATCTTGAAAATCTGCTATTCGCGTATAACATTTTAGCTCTAGAATATTGGATTTGACACATTTTCTACATTTTCTAACGCAGAGGGTATTTAAAACTTTGATATTATATATATCAGTGGCTCTCAGAAGAACCGTTTGCTTCAAAGAAATACATTTTCTATCTCCATCTGTTGCGTCATGTTGCAGCGGACTGTAAGGCTGATGCTGGGTGCTCCTGGGTGGAGCGCAAAACCTGTCTTCATGCAGCGTATCCGCTTGACGTGTGCTGTTTCTTCAATGGAACCAGCGGGATGCGAATTGCCTTAATGCAGCATGCGACGAACCAGTGACGAATGCCACCCAATTGCGAAAATTATTATTAACTCTCTTGGCCCTGATAAGGGCCGAAAATTAACTCCTTTCGGGGAACTGGTTGACCGAGGGGGTTTCTTTACTCGAAACCAAAACACACACGCGATTTCTTCAAGAACATTTCAGTTCTTTCTCTTGATTTTCTTCAACTTGTTTCGGCTCGATACCAATGCCGGCCGGTCTCGGCTCAACACTGATGCCGGTCGGCCTCAGCTCTTCATTGATGCCGGCTAGTTTCGGCTCGACTCTGCTGCTGCTGCCGGTATCTCCTCGGCATTGCTGCGGTGTCGGGTCTGTAGAATGGGCTGCTTCTGGAACATTTTCTGCGGCTGTACTGGCTTGCTTTGGCTGATGGTGGCCTCGGCCCTGCAGGGCCAAAAAGCGGATGTTGCGGACGATGCTGTTTTGCGAAAAGTTGCGAGTGCTGTCGAATCGATGCTGCTGTGGCTTTGCTTGTCCCGGTTAGAATGAAAGAAAAATATCCCGTTGGAAGTTCTGAACAGAATGAGAAGGAAAAATTGCGTCACCCTCTTTTATGGCTTATTTTGGTGCGCAGTTGCAGCTTATCCGCTAGCGTCTGCACCCATCAGAATCAAGCGAACAAATGACGCGATGAACAAGTGGCACCCATATTTATAGATTTCAGTGCAGTCAATGTTTTGCTTCGAAAACAGTTTTAGGCCTATTGAAACAAGTTTTTCGGGTCATATCAAGTATGAATATGAAAGGCATACTTAAGATCTGTCGATTAAGGGGCTTTCCGAAGAGATCCGTTCACTGGGACAAACGCTATTATCATTCAAAATCTTTCAACACAGCGTAACGCGGTCGTTTTAGAAATATTGAAATGACACCCGGTATAGTGAAGAGAGACGTAAGTCCTACGTCAAAAATGTAACGTGCCTTGTTTTGATTTGTTTTACGTAAAACCTTTTTTTTTTAATCTATTAATTATTTTTGTTGTTGCCTTTTCTCCCGCTTGCAAGGCAGTGGCAAATAACATTCTCCGAACGGTCCGTTGTCTGCGGAATCCCGGTCAAAAATATATTTATTTGAAACGTTTGGTTTTCGGCCGCAATGGATGTGTACGTGGCAAAGTGAGGAGAACTTCAAGAATTAAACTACAGACAGTCTTCGATGATTTTTCGCTAAGCCTACACCATTTGGAATAAATTTTTCAGCATTGCCACTACTACCCACGCCTTCGTACTGCTGTGTCCGCTCCGCTGCATCAAGTTTTGTCGAACCGCTCTTTGCGAAATCCCGACCAAAATAGCTCGCGCGCGTCGAAAAGCAGCTTTCTTGTATTCTATAAATAAGGGCCGTTAGCCCCGCTCCTTTGTGATCTGATATGGGTGTAAATATAATGTGCACTCACAACGATTAATAAAGGGGCCAGTGCTGTTGCGCAAAACCAGTGCCAAGGCATCTTTTCCGGCATCTATTCCAGTTCGAGACAGCAACACGTACGGACGTGTTTTTTGCTCGCGCATTTTTTCGAAGTGTTTTTTTCTCGTTCTTTCGCTGTTTACGTTTTCGCTTGTCGCGTTGGCGTTATTTTCTCCCGGACCCGTCATGGGAGACTCGGTGGCCGATTCGGTCGCTGGAAAAGTGCCTAGGCGCACTGCTCTTGGAGGCGCGGGTAACCCCTCCAAGCAGCTTTTGCAAAGCAACGTGTTCTCGCCGTTGCCGCTTGATGACGCCGGCAATCCGCCGAAAAAGAGGAAGAAGCAGCAATCGCAGCTGCCGCAGGTGCAACCGGAGCGGAAGGAGAAGTGCCCGCCCGTGTTTGTGAAGGGCGATCCGCCGGATTTACGCCCAAAATTCGCCAGCTGATCGCTAAGGGGCTGAAATGTACTTTTCGGCTCTGCAGCGAGGGCGTGAAAGTGATGCCGGCCAACAGGGACCATCATCAATCCGTCGTGGAGTTCCTCGAGGTCCACAAGTATGAGTACTACACTCATGACCACCCCGGCACGAAGCCGCTCAAGGCTTTGCTGCGAGGACTTCACGACATGAAGGAGGAAGAGCTCCAAGCAGAGCTTGAAAGTTGCGGACTGAAGCCAGTAGCCGTCCACAAGATCGCTCGTCACGACAAGGCGAGGAAATATCGCGACCAGCTTTACCTGATCCATCTGGAGCACGGCTCCACTACCTGGAAGGACCTGAAGCTGGTTGGCGTTATAAATTACACCGTCGTTGACTGGGAGCGATATCGGCCAGTGCACCGCGATGTCACGCAATGCACCAACTGCTTCAATTTCGGGCACGGCACCAGGAACTGCCGCATGAAGCCGCGCTGCAACAAGTGTGGCGAACCCCATCCGACTGACGAGTGCGACAAAATGGAGGTGGCCGATCCCAAGTGCGCAAACTGTGGCGACAAACATCGGGCCACCACAAAGGGCTGCCCAAAGCGAGCTGAGTTCCTGGAAATCCGGAAGAAGGCTTCCACCAGGACCATTCCGAAGAAGAACCGTGTTCCTGTAATCAACGAGGTGAACTTTCCAGCTATCCCGGCTCCCCGTCGTGTGATTCCAATACTCCCACCGCTACAGCCGCACAAGCGACTGGCAGCGGCAGCTGCATCGGTCCATGCTCCAGCATCGTCGGCACCATCCACCAGCGAATGGCCCCCCCCGCTTCCTCCTCCTGGGTTCCGTCGGCAGTCGGAAAACGAAGCCGTCCCACCGGAAGAATCTGCCCCGCTGTACACTCCGGAGCAACTGATGCCGATCTTCGCGCAGCTCGCCACTCGACTGCGCGGCTGCAAAACCCGATTCGACCAGGTCTTCACACTTGGCATGTTCATCATTGAAAATGGCTGCTAGGGTGGGCCTGGTCAACTGGAACGCTTGCTCGCTAAAGAGCAAAACAATCGAGCTGAAGGATTTCCTTGAGGAGAAGGAAATAGACGTGGCGTTCATCACCGAAACGCACCTAAAACCGGAGGTGAACATCAACATCCCGGACTTCCGCATCGTGCGACTCGACCGGCCGACCAGGGGAGGTGGTGTGGCCATCGCTCTTCGCTACAACATCAACTGTCGTCTGCTTCCAAGCTTCCAGCTCAGTGTCATAGAGGCCATCGGTGTCGAAATCACCACTTCGGTCGGCACAATCGCGCTCATCGCGGCGTACTGTCCAACGCAAGCCAAAGCCGGCGATGGATCATCGGCTGCCCTTCGGAGGGACATCGTCAAGCTGACGCGGAGGCAAGGCCAGTATATCATTGCCGGCGACTTGAATGCCAAACATCAAGCCTGGGGCAACAGTCGCGGCAATCGAAACGGCACCATCTGGAGCAACGACATGGAGGAAGGCCACTACACGATCCTGAGCCCGGATTCCCCACTCGGCTGAGTCGGTCCGGTGCCCACGCAACGCTCGACCTCTACGTAACAAACCTGAGTGACCACGTCTCGCAGCCGGTTGTATACCAGGAGCTCAGTTCGGATCACTATCCGGTGGTGGCGGAACTGGGCTCCTCGGTCAATCGGCACCAGCAGTTACGGCGGAACTACCACCGAGTGAACTGGCAGCGTTTCCAGCAGTGCGTCGATAACACCGTCGACTACGAGGTGCGTCCGGAGACGCCAGAAAGTATCGACCGTCAGCTGTGCGCTATCGAGGAGGCGATCACGGCGGCCCGAGAGCAACACGTACCGACGGCTCGGCAGGTAAGCAACTCCTTAAACATCGATACACTCACCAAAGATTTGATTCGATTGCGGAATGTCACTCGCAGGCAGTTTCAGCGTACTGGACTGCCTGAGCTTAAGGCACGCTGCAATCGAATCACAAAAATTATCAAGGCCAGAATGGTGGACCTCAAAAATAACGACTTCTCGAATAAGATCCGCACTCTCCCAGATTATGCTAAGCCGTTCTGGAAAATGACCAAAATTCTTAAATCCAAGCCTCGGCCCATTCCACCTTTGATCCCACTAGACAATAATGGCTCGAAGGATCGCTTGATAACTCCTGCAGAGAAGGTCGCTGAAATAGGTCGTCACTTCGTCAGCTCACACAATCTTGGGCAGAACATCGTCAGTCCACACGAAGCAGCCGTCAACGAGCATGCTAACAACATCCATTTGATTCCCAACGACTTCTCGGAGGAGTTGGAGATCTCAGCTGACGAATTGACGGCCTATATCAAATCGTCGAAGAACATGAAGGCCCCAGGCTTCGACAGCATCCTGAATCTCGAGCTCAAACACATGAGTGCTCCGTTCTTTGAGCACCTCTCGCTGATCTTTAATCAGTGTCTCCGGCTTAGCTACTTCCCATCGTCCTGGAAGTCAGCGAAAGTCATCCCCATCCGGAAGCCTGGGAAGGATCCTTCCTCCCCAAAAGTTATCGACCCATCAGCCTTCTCTCAGGGTTATCCAAGCTATTCGAAAAGCTATTCACCATCGGTTACTTGAGTCTGCCGAAAATCTCAACATCTTACTCGAGGAACAGTTTGGTTTCCGACGCGGTCGGTCAACTGTACACCAACTGACTCGAGTTACCAACGTCGTCAGACGGAACAAGTTTGTCTCAAAAACATCCGCCATGGCCTTACTCGATGTCGAGAAGGCATTTGACAACGTATGGCATGATGGCCTGGTGTACAAACTACAGCGCTACAATCTTCCCAGCTACCTGGTGAAAATCATCAACAATTACCTGTCGGCAAGGACATTCCGGGTCTCAATCAGCGGAGCGAGTTCCAATGCGCACAACATCGTCGCAGGCGTCCCCCATGGCAGCATCATCGGGCCCCTGCTTTTCAATTTGTTCTCCTCCGACATGCCAGAACCTCCAGAAGGCGGCATTTTGTCTCTGTTCGCAGATGACACCTCCATCGTCTACAACGGTAGAGTGATTAGAGCGCTAGTGGCAAAACTCCAACGAGGCCTGGATTGCCCTGACAGAGTACCTCACCAGCTGGAAGATCTGTATCAACGCGGCGAAGACCCAGGTCATCATTTTCCCCCACTCCAAATCCCCTAAACTTGTTCCGCCTGGGGACTGTAAAATCATCCTCAATGGCACGACTGTGGAATGGGCCAATGAGGCCGACTACCTTGGCTTGACCCTCGACAGCAAGCTTATTTTCAGGCAACAGGTTGACAAAACGGTGACAAAGTGTAACGTTTTGTTGAAACTGCTGTACCCCTTGATCAACCGCCGGTCGTCATTGTCCCTGAAAAATAAACTTGCTGTCTACAAGCAAATCATCCTCCCTGTGATCGAATATGGCATGCCGGTCTGGGAGAGCTGCGCTAAAACCCACCACCTCAAACTTCAACGGGTCCAAAACAAATTCCTGAGGATGATCCTCAACATCCCTCCCAGGACAAGAACATCCGAGGTCCACCGTCTGGCCGGAATAAAAACCTTACATGAACGCTTTGGTGAGTGTAAAGAAAAGTTTAGGGTCCGTTGCTTGCACTCGGACCAAGAAGCGCTTAGGGCGCTAGTTCCAATCTAGGTTATCAAATTTTGACGTAGGACTTACGTCTCTCTTTACTATACCGGGTGTCATTTCAAAATTTCTAAATCGGCCGCGTTACGCTGTGTTGAAAGATTTCAAACGTTAACAGCTTTTACCCTAGTGAACAGATTTCTGCAGTTAACCCCTCAATCGACAGCTTTCAAGTATGCCTTTCATATTAATGCTTGATAATATCCGAAACCTTGTTTCAATAGGCCTAAAACTGTTTTCAAAGCAAAACATTGAATTCACGAAAACCTATAAATATGAGTACCGCATCATTCTTGCATCATTCCATTGCCACGTTCTGATTGGTGCAGACGTCAACGAATGAGCTCACGCTAGGTCTGCTAAGAAGGCATAAAATAGCGCAGCGCGAATTTTTCCTCTCAATCTAACCGAAACAGGCAAAGCAATAACAGCATCGCATCGTCGGAATTTTTGAACGGTTGCATCATCGTCTCAGCCACGCATTCGCAAACCAAAAGCCTTTTGACGTAGGACTTACGTCTCTCTTTACTATATCGGGTGTCATTTCGAAATATTCAAATCGACCGCGTTACGCTGTGTTGAAAAATTTTAAACGTTAATAGCGTTCGTCTCAGTGGACAAATTTCTGCGGTAAGCCCCTCAATCGACAGATTTCAAGTATGCCTTTCATGTCCATGCTTGATAAGACCCGAAAAACTTGTTTCAATAGGCATGAAATTGTTTTCAATGAAATACATTGAGATCAAGGGAACCTATAAATATGGGTACCGCATAATTCTTGCATCATTCCATTACCACGATCTGATTGGTGCAGACACCAGCGAATGAGCAGCCGCTGGGTCTGCCGAGAAGCCATAAAATAGCACAACGCGATTTTTTCCTTTCATTCTGACCGGGACAAGCGAAGCAACCGCATCATCGATTGAACAGCACTCACACCTTTTAGCAGGGAATGAAGTCTGCACCGACTGCTTTTTCGGCTCGACACCATCGAAGCGACCATCATCAGCCGAAACCTACATCCAGTACATCAGCAGTCCACCCTACAGACCCGACAAAGCAGCAATGCTGAGCAGATACCGGCAGCAGCAGCAGAGTCGAGCCGAGACCGGCCGGCATCGGTGCTGAGCCGAGACAGGCTGAAGAAAAGCCACATGATGCAGCATGTGCAGCAAAAGCAAACGGTTCTTCAGAGAGCCAATAATAGAGATCAATATCAATGCTTTCAATACCCTTCGGGATAGAAATTGTACTTGGGTGCCAAATCCAATATTCTAGAGATAAAATTTGATGCGTGATTTTCATAAATAGCGTCAAAACTAACAGTGAATAATTTTTCTGATTTAACCGCGAAGTAGACGAAGGACTTCACTTGACCATGCCTTTAAAGATTCATAAGATGTCCAAATCTCTCACATAATCTTATTTGGATAAAGAAAACACCGATTACAGCTAAAACATTAATAAACTATCAATCGATTTTTCATCAAATGTTGGGTTTTTTGGCATTGATCAAAAAACGAACAGTGGGTAATGTCTGTGACATAACCGCTAAGTGGACGTAGGACTTGACTTGACCATGCCTTTAAGATACATAATATGTCCAAATTTTTCACATCAACTATTTTGGATAAATAAATTCAGGAAGTATCTGTCCGGTCACGAAATATTAGCCTCGACAGTGGCAACCTTCCCACTGAAGGACTGCCTGAAATAAACCACAAGTTGGTTCAGCAGGGGATGTAGACTGTATCTCAGCCCTTCCACTGAAGGGCCTTCTAATCCGTGCGATAGCTACTGAAGGAGAACATTATTTTTAACTCTTAGAGCCTTGAAAAAGGCTGTTTGCTTCGGCTAAGTGCAAAAAGTAAGAAAACGATCTTTTCAAATAACCGCTAATTTCTAGTGATGGTATAAAAAAGACTGAATGCTCTGCGAGCGAGTGCACTTTTCTTTTATACTACTTAATTTTGAATCTTCTCTGCTTCCCAATTGGTGGGCCAATCAGTTAGTGTCTTGTATCCCGATTCTTTGTCAGCCAAAGCGTCATCATCATCAACGCGTTGAAGGGCTTCTTCTATTTTACGCTTGTTGCTCGCTGCTGGCGTCTATTTCTTAACGGGACTTTTTACTTGATACTGGCCAATAAGCCGTGCAAGCGAGCTTAGAATTGCAGTTCAGGTGGGAAGTAGGGTGTTCTTTTCTGAGACAACATTATTAGTAGTAGAAGGAAGGAAACACCCGGACATGGGATTTATGTTGATAAGATTTAGAATTCATAACATGGGATGATCATTCAGTCACGTTCGCTTTGAGTGCGGTCAGTATCAAACAATGTTTTACTACATATTTTTGACGTAGGACTTACGTCTCTCTTTACTATACCGGGTGTCATTTCAAAATTTCTAAATCGGCCGCGTTACGCTGTGTTGAAAGATTTCAAACGTTAATAGCTTTTACCCTAGTGAACAGATTTCTGTAGTAGACCCCTCAATCGACAGCTTTCAAGTATGCCTTTCATATTAATGCTTGATAATATCCGAAAACTTGTTTCAATAGGCCTAAAACTGTTTTCAAAGCAAAACATTGAATTCACGAAAACCTATAAATATGGGTACCGCATCATTCTTGCATCATTCCATTACCACGTTCTGATTGGTGCAGACGTCAACGAATGAGCTCACGCTAGGTCTGCTAAGAAGGCATAAAATAGCGCAGCGCGAATTTTTCCTCTCAATCTGACCGAAACAGGCAAAGCAATAACAGCATCGCATCGTCGGAATTTCAGAAAGGTTGCATCATCGTCTCAGCCACGCATTCGCAAACCTAAAGCCTTTTTAAGAGCAAGGCAGAATCGTCAGCATTCTCAGATCAGCATCATCGGCATTTTCAGCCCGGCATTGTCGAGAAGCCAACAGTAAGCGCGGCACGGCGGTGTGTGACGATAGAGTGTCGACGACAACACTACTGATCAAGTTTTCTCGGCCGATGGCAGCAGCGGTTAAGCGTTTGGTATTCCTGCAGACATCGATTCATAATGTTTTAAACAATCATAAACTCCCAGTTGAACCGCTCAAGAGGAAATTTACATCTAACATTGTGAATGGATCTTTTCAGAACCACTAATATACTTACTAAAGAGTTTTTCGCAATTGAATCATTTTGAAAATGTAGTACAATCAACTAATTAGAGAGCGTTTGCGTGACAATTTTATTAATTCGCGTTCATGGCGATGAATTGTTACAAAATTCTGTCTTCCTCGCTCACGACAAAAGAAAATGCGTTTCTTATTCTAAGATTTCAACGAAAATTTTTGAAATTTCTCCATTAGAATTCCAAAAATTGTCACTGTTTTGAGTCTAAATATTTCAATTTAAAATTTGATTTATTTGTTGATGTGAATAGGTAAATAGCTACTGAATTTTGTGTAACTTTCAAACGTTTGTATAAAGCTTTTGAATATTCTTGGTTAACGTGATTTTGTGTTTCAGCAAGTATACTCTATTACCACTATTACCACTGAAAATCCATTCTGCGCCAAATACGCGCGACCCAAAACTAAATTCTAAGCAAATACACGTTAAATATCAATGTTAAATATTACGCTGAACATTACAACAATTTATTGAACGTCTTTTTTCGAGTTCGTTTTTATAATATTACTGATTTTAAGTATATGTTTTAACTTCAACGTTACAAACGTTTGTACAAAATCGAAAATAGGATTAAGGAAAAAGCAGTTGATATAACAACTCATCTAGATGGTCATTCTTGGAATTTCTGAAGAAGTCGCTCCAAAATTGTCTGCGGGTGTTTCTCCGAGAACATCTGTGGAATTTTCTTCATTTTTGCAAAAGGTTCCGCGGAAATTTATGCGGAATTTCATTTTTTGACGTAGAACTACGTCTGTCTTTTCTATATTGGGGTACACTTTACGTTTTCGAAAAATCAAAAAACGTCACGAAAATATGATAGACTTTGATCGTTAATATCTCAGCCGTTTCTCGATGGATTTTCAATTTTTTTGGACCATTCGATCAAGAAAGAGTCAACGCTTCCCTTCACAGCGTACACTGAAGTCATCTTTTACGCGGCTTTTGTACACGATTCGCTTTTTATGCGATTTTGTTTTCACTAGAATTTCGGGATTTCCATGGCTCATTCAGACACATTTTGGGAATTACGCGGTTTTTTACGTTGTTTTAATTCCGCGGCCCAAATCCTCCGCGTAAAAACTGACTCCAGTGTGTTACAATATTTAGGTATGATAATATTTAGTATTGCAAACTTGCTAGCAGTTTAGCAATAATAATAATATTTAGCAGTTTAGGTTTCGGTGAATCAGTCAATCTCGTAAGTGTATCGCAAGCTTCTTCTTCCATAGCACTACATTCCAACTGGAACTTGGCCTGCTTTTTAAAGTAATCTATTAGCATTGTTTTAGTTATTAATTGAAAGCTTTATATGCCCGATATTGCATGAGTATTGAGTATGTATCTTGTGTGACAAATACAATGGATACACTATGCTCGGGGTGTCGAGAATGGATCGAGAATCGAACTCGCCATCTCCGGTTTCTGGACCTTTGTTCGCAAGGTCAACTGGAGACCTCAAGCCAGCATAGAAGTCAAATTAATGCAACTTACAGGGCTGCACCAGCTGGTGCAGTTCGTTTCAGCTAACTTACACACGCGTTTTCTCTCAAAACCTTCAGGGGGTTTGACGGCAGCTTCTCGCTTACGTCTATGGATGCCAGCAGAAAAGCTCGGAATCTTCTTCACTGCTGCAGTGGATGTGTTCTGGGATACTTTCTTCGGTTTTTTTGCAGATTCCTAGCTGTCCAAAGTACACACTTAACTCAATTCACCATATTCGGTAAATTTTACCGAAATCTCAACAGCTGAAGTGTTCGGTAATTATTTTACAGATTTTCTGTAATTTTTTCCATTGTTCAATTGTCAAAATCACCGAAAATCAGTAAAATTATTTACCGAACAGTTCTGCTGTTGAGATTTCGGTAAAATTTTACCGAATTCGGCGATTTATTTTAAGTGTGTACGACGCAACTCGCATGAAGGAATAATAATTACTAGATATTATTAGATACAGTCTAAATCCCCTACTGAACCAACTTTTGGTTTATTTCAGGCAGTCCTTCAGTGGGAAGGTTGCCACTATCGAGGCTAATATTTCGTGACCGGACAGATACTTCCTGAATTTTTTTGATGATTTTTGTTCGAGGTAGATTTGATTTCTGTGTCGGTTTGATGAGAAGATTTTGCCAAGGAATGGTATGCAACGCCGATTATTTATCCAAAATAGTTGATGTGAGAAATTTGGACATATTATGTATCTTAAAGGCATGGTCAAGTCAAGTCCTACGTCCACTTAGCGGTTATGTCACAGACATTACCCACTGTTCGTTTTTTATCAATGCCAATATTGCATTGATCAATGCATTGATATTTAACGTGTATTTGCTTAGAATTTAGTTTTGGGTCGCGCGGATTTGGCGCAGAATGGATTTTCATGTTGCGCGGAAATGGCGTGGATTTGATTTTAGTCGGCGCGGATTTGGCGCGGAAAATATTTCAGGATCTCCGTAACAACCCTGCAATTTCTATCCCGAAGGGAATTGAAAGCTTTGATATTGATCTCTATCATTGGCTCTCTGAAGAACCGTTTGTTTTTTGGACATACATGCAGCATGTAGTGCATGCATTCAGCTTGTCTCGGCTCATCACCGATGCCGGCCGGTCTCGGCTCGACTCTGCTGCTGCTGCCGGTATCTGCTCAGCATTGCTGCTTTGTCGGGTCTGTAGGGTGGACTGCTGCGGTACTGGCTAGATTTCGGCTGATGATGGTGGCTTCGATGATGTCGAGCCGAAAAAGCGGTCGGTGCAGACTTCATTCCCTATTAAAAGTGCTGTTCATTCAATGATGCAGTTGCTTCGCTTGTCCCGGTCAGAACGAAACGAAAAAATCGCGTTGCGCTATTTTATGGCTTCTCGGCAGACCCAGCGGCTGCTCATTCGCTGGTGTCTGCACCAATCAGAACGTGGTAATGGAATGATGCAAGAATTATGCGGTACCCATATTTATAGGTTCCCTTGATCTCAATGTATTTCATTGAAAACAATTTCATGCCTATTGAAACAAGTTTTTCGGGTCTTATCAAGCATGGACATGAAAGGCATACTTGAAATCTGTCGATTGAGGGGCTTACCGCAGAAATTTGTCCACTGAGACGAACGCTATTAACGTTTAAAATTTTTCAACACAGCGTAACGCGGTCGATTTGAATATTTCGAAATGACACCCGGTATAGTAAAGAGAGACGTAAGTCCTACGTCAAAAATATTTGGTAGGCGTACTAGCGGAAACCATCCATCATAACCGGTACCATATAGTTTTTCATGAAAAGTTCCTAATTTTGAGAAAACCCGCGTTAGATGTCTTTCGCCATATAAATTTCTGGAGGTTAACTCATGCCGGCTATTTGCGTATATACGATAGCGCCTGGCTGTGGAAGAAGCGGGTAGAAAATCAGCCACTGTCAATAATTCATCTTGTTCAGTGTTGTCATTGACAGTCTATCGTCACACCGCCGAGCCGCGCTTACTGTCCGGTTGGCTTCTCCTTTGTGCGGTGGCCTCGACAATGCCGGACCGAAAATGCCGATGATGCTGACGATTCTGCCTTGCTCTTGAGAAAGCTTAAGTTTGCGATTGCGTGGCTGAGACGATGGAGCAACACTTCAATAGTTCTGGCGATGCTGTGGTTGCTTTGCCTGTTCTTGTCAGATCTCAGGGTCAGATTGAGAGGAAAAAAATCATGCTGCGCTTTTTTATGCCTTCCTGACCTAGCGAGAGCTCATTCGCTGACGTCTGCACCAATCAGAGCGTGGCAATGGAATGATGCAAGGATGATGCGGTACTCATATTTATAGGTTCTCGTGAATTCAATATTTTGCTTTAAAAACAGTTTTGGGCCTATTGAAACAAGTTTTCGGATATTATCAAGCATGAATATGAAAGGCATACTTGAAAGCTGTTGATTGAGTGGTTAACTGCAGAAAACTGTTCAATAGGGCAAAAGCTATTTACGTTTGAAATCTTTCAACACAGCGTAACGCGGTCGATTTGAAAAATTTGAAATGACACCCGGTATAGTAAAGAGAGACGTAAGTCCTACGTCAAAAAGAAGAAGCCCTTCTCGAACGCGTTGATGATGATGACGCTTTGGCTGACAAAGAAGCGGGATACAAGACACTAGCTGATTGGCCCACCAATTGGGAAGCAGAGAAGATTCAAAATTAAGTATTTAGTATAAAAGAAAAGTGCATTCACTCGCAGAGCATTCAGTCTTTTTTATACCATCACTAGAAATTAGCGGTTATTTGAAAAGATCGTTTTCTTACTTTTTGCACTTAGCCGAAGCAAACAGCCTTTTTCAAGGCTCTAAGAGTTGAAAATAATGTTCTCCTTCAGTCGCTATCGCACGGATTAGAAGGCGCTTCAGTGGAAGGGCTGAGATACAGTCTACATCCCCTGCTAAGCCAACTTGTGGTTTATTTCAGGCAGTCCTTCAGTGGGAAGGTTGCCACTGTCGAGGCTAATATTTCGTGACCGGACAGATACTTTCTGAATTTTTTTGATGATTCTTGTTCGAGGTAGATTTGATTTCTGTGTCGGTTTGATGAGAAGATTTTGCCAAGGAATGGTATGCAACGCCGATTATTTATCCAAAATAATTGATGTGAGAAATTTGGACATATTATGTATCTTAAAGGTATGGTCAAGTCAAGTCCTACGTCCACTTAGCGGTTATGTCACAGACATTACCCACTGTTCGTTTTTCGCATAACCTACGCATAACGCATAACGTTTTGGGGCCTCTTCCCCTATCAGAGTATATGCCTCAAATCAAACATATTTTACTAAAATTGATTCTATGTCCGCACTACAAAACTCAAAGGATCCATTAACTCACTATGAAGGCTTCAGAGTAAATCAAATCTATGTCCGCCCACTCAAGGGACTCAGATGATCACTCATTTCACAATGAACACCTCAGGCTCAGAGTAATCAAATTGTACTCAAATCGAATCTGTGTCCGCCTTCATGGGACTCAAATGATCGCTCGATTCACTATGAAAGCCTCAGAGTAGCCGAATTGTACTCAAATTAAATCTGTGTCCGCCCTCATGGGACTCAGACGTTCGGTCAACTCATTATGAATGCCTCAAAGCAAACATATTGTACTCAAATTATAACGAGATAGTCATTAACGAACTAGCTAGTACAACTCCCCGCAACACGCAATTTTTGCCTTCCGCTATTTCTCACCTTCCCATCAATCATCGTAGAACACCACCTCAAACGTTTACGGTATACTACCAAAACGTACGCGGTCTCCGTACCAAAACACTCGATCTGTCTTTGGCTTTGTCCAATAGTGACTACGACGTCATTGCACTCACGGAAACTTGGCTCCACGATAACATCAAGAATGCCGAGCTCACAGACAATTACACGATATATCGTTGTGATAGGAATGAAAGCACTAGCAGCTGTCTGCGCGGCGGTGGAGTGCTGATCGGCGTGAGAAATGGGATAAAAAGTATGCCTGTTAGCGTTGCTGGATGTGAACAACTAGAGCAAACTATCGTTCGTATATCTTTTCCTGACCTCGACTTATTCGTTTGCACAGTATATCTGCCACCAAATAGTGAGGCGCTCCTGTACGAACAACATTCTATTTGCATCGGAAAACTGCTCGATCTGGCCGGTGATCAAGGCCTCGTTTTGATTATTGGCGATTATAATCTACCCCATTTATGTTGGACGCACGACGAAGAAATAGATTCTTTATTGCCAGTAAACGCCTGCTCTGAGCAAGAAATCACGCTTGTGGAAACTGTCATTGGCTGCGGGCTTCATCAAATTAATGATTTCTGCAATGTGAATGGGCGACTCCTTGATCTGGTATTCGTCAACGAGAAAAAACTTTTCGAGTTACTCGAGCCACCGTTGCCATTGCTCCGTATCGATAATCATCACAAGCCTTTAGTGTTGACATTTGCAACCGCAGATAAGTGTAACGATGATTGGAATTCAGAAGACCCTTTAGATTTTGATTTTCGTCAATGTGACTTTGTATTGCTGAATGCATTAATTTCTGCCGTTCGCTGGGACGAATGTCTCTATGGGTGCAATATTAACGAGGCCGTAACAAACTTCTACCAACGAGTGTTTTCCATTGTCCGAGATGTAGTCCCGACGAAACAACGATGCCTACCTATGAGGAAAAGACAGCCTTAGTGGAACAGAGAGCTACAGCATCTCCGTAACCGTTTGCGTAAAGCTAGGAAGCGATATTTCCGTTCGAGGGATGAACAACGCAAAGTTGAGCTGCGTGACATAGAGACCAAATACAACTCTTTGCATGCGCAATGCTTTAGCGGCTATATTCATCGCACGGAAGAAAACTTTAAACGAGATCCAACATCATTCTGGTCGTTCGTAAGAAGTCGTAAACAGACGAGCGGAATCCCTCAACGAATTAGTTACCACGAAGCTATTGCTGAAACAACCCTCGAATCAGCTAATTTGTTCTCGTCGTTCTTTCGAAGCGTGTTAAGTAATAACCGATCACCTTCGTCTGAAGAGTACTTGAGCAGTTTGCCTCGATACGAATTGAGTATACCGCCATTCAACTTTTCTCCGGAGGATGTGTCCAGCAAACTCCGAGGTATTTTTTTTTTTTTTTTTTTTTTTTACAAGGGAGAATGCATTTACACACTAACCCAGTACACGTGCATTGTAGTTGCCAAACTACCACACGGAAGTGTACTGGAGTGTCGGACTCGACCATACCGGTAATACCGACTAAACTCCCTTGGGCTCCACCATCGTTTCCCCCAGGAACTACCTCGCAGTACTACTTCTGGGGGGACGGCAGTACTAAGCGTACTCGCTCATTATCGCTCACACAGGCACTCGTCCCACGCGAGACTGACTTGGGTGCTCGCACACCATTCACTCCATTTGAGTCTTACTTGGATGCTCTCCCGGACGCTCCGCTGCCATGCCTCGAGGTGTCAATAGCGGTAACTGCCTGGGCCTACAGATATTGCGCTACGACACTCCTGCCTCAGCACGAGCAGATCAATCACACCACTGCCGAAGCAGACCACACGCTACCCTGCCGAAGCAGGGACACTCCCCATGCACCACATGTGCACAACTGTAGGTGTGTGGGTACAACCCACTGCTACCCTGCCGCCGAAGCAGCTTCTCCAAAGACCATTCGCTCCATGTGACCCTTTTCCGGGTGCTCACTCTAACACTCCACTGCCATGCCTCGAGGTGTCGATAGGTCCCTCGACTCCTACCTCAGCATGTGCAGTCCATACTCAGACTTCTGCTGCGCTTCGAGGTGACAATAGCGGTGACGCGCTATGACACTCCTGCCTCAGCACAACCAGATCACTCACCCCCTGCCGAAGCAGCTCACGCGCTACCCTACCGAAGTAGGTACACTCCACAACTTATTCTAACACTCCACTGCCATGCCTCGAGGTGTCGATAGCGGTAGCAACGCTACGACACTCTTACCTTAGCATGTGCAGTCCATACTCAGACTTCTGCTGCGCTTCGAGGCTGCCATAGCGGCGGCGACTCGCTATGACACTCCTGCCTCAGCACAAACAGATCACTCACTCCCTGCCGAAGCAGCTCACGCACTACCCTACCGAAGTAGGGACACTCCACATGCCAGATGGCACTCCCTCCATGGGCTTGTGCTTTTGAAGCGGCACACAGTCGCTTTGATAGAGTCCGCTTACGGGCACTTGTGGTTTTTTGGGAGGGATTTTAGCAGAGCCCACTGCTAAATCCCACCACGCCCTAGGCAGTTCTCCCTGACTCGCAGACAGCTGGGGAGGGGTCGTCAAGCCCTTGGACATCATGCTGTCCCTGCTGTCCCTGCTGCCCCAAACTCCGAGGTATAAATGACTCCAAAGGTGCTGGACCCGATCGTCTACCACCGCTTTTCATCAAGAACTGTGCCGATTCACTTACTCTACCTGCAACTATTCTCTTTAATCGTTCTTTGACGGAAGGTATATTTCCTAGTGCATGGAAATCTGCTGACATCACTCCCGTACATAAAGCTGGCAGTTTGCACAACGTCGAAAATTACCGTTGAATCTCTATTTTGAGCTGTCTACCGATCAGACCGCATCGTGCTTTCGTGCTGTGCGGTTCTTTCTCTCTTTGCGGAAGGAAGTTTTTAATACTACCCGAAGCTATTTTAATTTCAACGGTGCTTCTTAGCGCTATTTGTACCCACTGATCCCGTTACGATCTTTGCAAGGACCCGTGCCTTCGTTTTACGTTGGACCCGTTTGCGGAATTCCGACAAGCGGTGGTAATCCTGCAGGGACACCGTTCTGGGAAAAAACGAACAGTGGGTAATGTCTGTGACATAACCGCTAAGTGGACGTAGGACTTGACTTGACCATACCTTTAAGATACATAATATGTCCAAATTTCTCACATCAATTATTTTGGATAAATAATCGGCGTTGCATACCATTCCTTGGCAAAATCTTCTCATCAAACCGACACAGAAATCAAATCTACCTCGAACAAGAATCATCAAAAAAATTCAGAAAGTATCTGTCCGGTCACGAAATATTAGCCTCGACAGTGGCAACCTTCCCACTGAAGGACTGCCTGAAATAAACCACAAGTTGGCTTAGCAGGGGATGTAGACTGTATCTCAGCCCTTCCACTGAAGCGCCTTCTAATCCGTGCGATAGCGACTGAAGGAGAACAACTCTTAGAGCCTTGAAAAAGGCTGTTTGCTTCGGCTAAGTGCAAAAAGTACGAAAACGATCTTTTCAAATAACCGCTAATTTCTAGTGATGGTATAAAAAAGACTGAATGCTCTGCGAGTGAATGCACTTTTCTTTTATACTAAATACTTAATTTTGAATCTTCTCTGCTTCCCAATTGGTGGGCCAATCAGCTAGTGTCTTGTATCCCGCTTCTTTGTCAGCCAAAGCGTCATCATCATCAATAAGCATATGCGGTATTTCGAAAAATTTCGTTTCAGGTGGTTCGAAACGAAATTCCGCGGAATTTCGCGGAATTTGAGCATGGCGAAATCAGATTTCTTGATTTCGTTTCGTTTCGTAAAATTACAAAAATTTCGCCAGAAAAAACTAGCTTATAACGAAATTTAACGGAATTCCGCGGAATTTCGAAACAAATTTAGACTTAAACCATATTGTCTCGTTTGGTCGTGTATTATCAAAAATTTTGGCTGCGCCGCTGAACAAAATCATAAAGCTGTTTTCCAAACTTAATGTTATACAAAAATTTCTTTTAACGCCTACAACATTATCTCATTCTGAGTCGACAAATAAGTATTTAGTTTTCTTTTATAAAACGTCTTTGCTGTTTTGTTAGAAATATCCAACAGAAAACGAAAAATATCTTTAAAATTTATTTATATATATTAATATTTTAGAATTAGGATAGAATACTCATTTTTTTCAATAGTGATCCGACTCAATATTTAAGACGTCAGGCTTAGAGTGTAAATGTAATCAGATATGAATCAGATCAGTACAACTTTATCAAAGAGCCAAAGTCGTGGCGTGGATTCCTGAGGCCCTTGTGAAGTATTTTAGAGCGCCTCTTTTTTTTTTATTAAAGGCGCCTATTTAGCGCCTCTTTATTTTATTAAATTTCAAACCTAGTTTAAACCTTATGCGGCCAACAAAAAAACACACGTGGATGGCCGACAGGGTACCCGTGTTCCAATAAATGGATACTTCCGTAACTTCAACAATTTTGAACCGATTTGGATAATTTTGACTGTTCCAACATATATTTTCTGTTCGCCCCCTTAGATGTACAGCCATTGTTCATGGTTATACGAGAAATTAATGAAATAAGGCCTAAAAGTCTACACGCGTAACCGAAGGCCATTCAACCAGTCTCAGATATGCTATATGCTATTTGCGCTTCTTAGAATTGAAGGTGTTCACAGTATATGCTTCGGACGATGCAAAAAAAATCCTGGACTGAGGTCTCAGTCGTCCAAGAAATCTGTGGAGTAAAGCCTTAGGATCTACTCGCGTAACCCAAGTATATGTTCCGGGTCATCCAAGAATTGTTCTTTGTCCTTCTTGAAATCGAATGTGATCACTACATATGTTCTACGCTATCCATGAAATCTCTCGGATAAGTCCTCAGTCATATAAGAAACTCCTGGAGAAAGGCTGTAGGGTCTACACGCGTAACCGAAAGTTTGTCAATTGGTTTCAAAAGTGGTACATGCTCTTTGTGGACCTTGGAAAATGATACGATCACAACATATGTATATAAGAAATCTCTGAAGCAAGGCCTTAAGATCTACATCTGTCTATCGACTGGTTTCAAAAGTGAAACATGCGCTTTGAGATCTTTGGACTGAAATGTGATCACTACATATGTTCTGCGCAAACCAAGAAATCTCTTGGATAAGGTCTTAATCATACAAGAAATCTCTGGAGAATGCGTAAGGGTCTATACACGTAACCAAATGTGGTTCAAATGGATTCAAAAGTGTAACATGCTTTTTGTAGACCTTAAAATAAAATATGACCACAATATGTTTTCTGCGTTATGCAAGAAATCTCAGAAGTAAGGCCTTAGAGTCTACACGCGGTCTATCGACAGTTTTCAAAAGTGATGAATGCTCTTCATGGTCTTTAGAATAAAAACTGATCACTACATATGTTCTGTGCTCTCCACGAAATCTCTAGGATGAGGCCTCAGTTATATAAGAAATTCATGGAGAAAGGCCATAGGGCCTACATGCGTAACCGAAGGTGAGCCGACTATTTTCAAAAGTGGTACATGCTTTTTGTGGTCCTTAGAATAGAATGCGATCACAACATATATTCTGCGTTCTGGAGTAAGGCCCTAGGATCTACACACGTTAGAACAGAATGTGACCTTGCCATTTCTTCGACGAATCAGAAAATATTTCCTGAACATGTTCTGTTCCAAGTACCACAAGGAAAATCTTACATATTTGTAGCAAGCTGGTAGATCTTCAGTAACGAGTGTACATTTCGAACTCTTGAACATCATAGATTTCTTGAACATCCTTGAACATATGATGAGTAAACATTCAATTCTAACCCAGGCATGACGCGCAACATATTTTAAATAAGCGCTTGTTTCTTTTTGATTGTATTGGATACTTTGAAAATACTCCAAGTCTCATGAAAGTTACTTTTCAGGTTCAGAGACACACTAGGTTTCATTTTTGTTCCTTTGACGTTGCATCGCAAATGACTTCTTGGGAAATTATGGGTTGTTGCATGCCAGAAACAAATCAAATAAGTTGCATAAATAGTTATTCGGTTAATTGCTGTTTGCCAAAAGGTTTATGATCGGTGTCAAAACACTTTATGCTCTACTGAACAACATGTTATATTTAGCAGTTCCCTAAAAGGTATTGTGAAATACAAATAACTTTGTTGTTTACATTTGCATTGTGTCAAAACTAGACCTGTAGTTAGTCACACTAGAGCTGCTGTAACTTACTGAGAAGCAAGTGGTATGGCTTGAGAAATACTACAACAGGTTAATAGACCTTTGGCTACGCGTGTAGACCATTACGCTTTACTCCAGAGATTACCTGGATAATGCGGAACATACGTTATTATCACATTCTATTTCAAGGACCACAAACAGTATGCACCATTTTCGAAACCATTCGATACACCTTTGGTTACTCGTGTAGACCTTAAGCTCTTACGTGGCCTTACACCAGAAAATTCTTGGATAACACAGACTATATGTTGAGATTAAATTCTATTTTAAGGACCACAAAGATTATGTACCACTTCAGAAACTAGCCGATATACCTTTGGTAACTTGTATAAACCATAAGGTACACATGAGTGCTCCGTTCTTTGAGCACCTCTCGCTGATCTTTAATCAGTGTCTCCGGCTTAGCTACTTCCCATCGTCCTGGAAGTCAGCGAAAGTCATCCCCATCCGGAAGCCTGGGAAGGATCCTTCCTCTCCCAAAAGTTATCGACCCATCAGCCTTCTCTCAGGGTTATCCAAGCTATTCGAAAAAGCGGGCAGCAGGGACTATGTCCAAGGGCTTGACGATCCCTCCCCAGGCCATCTGCGAGTTGTGGGGCTTGCCTAGGATGTGGTGGGGTTTGACAGTGGGCCCTGTTAAACCTCTATAAAAAGCTGCATGTATCCGCAAGTAGGCCCCACCAAAGCGACCGTGTGTCGCTCAAAGCGCACAAGCCCAAGTCCTGGTGTTAGGTGGGACGCTAAACAGCCCTGACACGACGGCCCTCCGACGAGACAGGAGGTTTGCGCAGGCCCAATAAGCCGCCTAGAAAACCAATCATTACGAACAATATAAGAGATAATGCGACTCGATATAATCGGCAAAGACCTAGGCGACGAATACAGGATCACGATTGGAAGCTTGGAACATGGAATTGCAAGTCGCTAGGTTTCGCAGGTTGCGACAGGATGATCTACGATGAATTACATCCCCGCAACTTCGACGTCGTGGCGCTGCAGGAAATCTGCTGGACAGGACAGAAAGTGTGGAAAAGCGGGCATCGAGCGGCTACCTTCTACCAAAGCTGTGGCACCACCAACGAGCTGGGAACCGGCTTCATAGTGCTGGGTAAGATGCGCCAACGCGTGATTGGGTGGCAGCCAATCAACGCAAGGATGTGCAAGCTGAGGATTAAAGGCCGTTTCTTCAACTATAGCATCATCAACGTGCACTGCCCACACGAAGGGAGACCCGACGACGAGAAAGAAGCGTTCTACGCACAGCTGGAGCAGACATACGATGGATGCCCACTGCGGGACGTTAAAATCGTCATCGGTGACATGAACGCACAGGTAGGAAGGGAGGAAATGTATAGACCGGTCATCGGACCGGATAGTCTGCACACCGTATCGAATGACAACGGCCAGCGATGCATAAACTTCGCAGCCTCCCGCGGAATGGTAGTCCGAAGCACCTTCTTTCCCCGCAAAAATATCCACAAGGCCACATGGAGATCACCTAACCAAGAAACGGAAAACCAAATCGATCACGTTCTAATCGACGGTAAATTCTTCTCCGACATCACGGATGTCCGCACTTACCGCAGTGCGAATATTGAATCCGACCACTACCTCGTTGCAGTATGCCTGCGCTCAAAACTCTCGACGGTGTACAACACGCGTCGAAGTCGGACGCCGCGGCTTAACATTGGGCGACTACAAGACGGTAGACTAGCCCAAGAATACGCGCAGCAGCTGGAAGTGGCACTTCCAACGGAAGAGCAGCTAGGCGCAGCGTCTCTTGAAGATGGCTGGAGAGATATTCGATCCGCCATTGGAAGCACCGCAACCGCTGCACTAGGGACGGTGCCCCGGATCAGAGAAACGACTGGTATGACGGCGAATGTGAGCAGTTAGTGGAAGAGAAGAATGCAGCATGGGCGAGATTGCTGCAACACCGCACGAGGGCGAACGAGGCACGATATAAACAGGCGCGGAACAGACAAAACTCGACTTTCCGGAGGAAAAAGCGCCAGCAGGAAGATCGAGACCGTGAAGAAACGGAGCAACTGTACCGCGCTAATAACACACGAAAGTTCTATGAGAAGTTAAACCGTTCACGTAAGGGCCACGTGCCACAGCCTGATATGTGTAAGGACATCAACGGGAACCTTCTTACGAACGAGCGTGAGGTGATCCAAAGGTGGCGGCAGCACTACGAAGAGCACCTGAATGGCGATGTGGCAGACGAAGATGGCGGTATGGTGATAGACCTGGGAGAACGCGCGCAGGACATAATTCTACCGGCTCCGGATCTCCAGGAAATCCAGGAGGAGATTGGCCGGCTGAAGAACAACAAAGCCCCTGGGGTTGACCAACTACCAGGAGAGCTATTTAAACACGGTGGTGAGGCACTGGCTAGAGCGCTGCACTGGGTCATTACCAAGATTTGGGAGGAGGAAGTTTTGCCGCAGGAGTGGATGGAAGGTGTCGTGTGTCCCATCTACAAAAGGGCGATAAGCTGGATTGTAGCAACTACCGCGCAATCACATTGCTGAACGCCGCCTACAAGGTACTCTCCCAAATTTTATGCCGTCGACTAGCACCAACTGCAAGGGAGTTCGTGGGGCAGTACCAGGCGGGTTTTATGGGCGAACGCTCCACCACGGACCAGGTGTTCGCCATTCGCCAAGTACTGCAGAAATGCCGCGAATACAACGTGCCCACACATCATCTATTCATCGACTTCAAAGCCGCATATGATACAATCGATCGAGACCAGCTATGGCAGCTAATGCACGAACACGGGTTTCCGGATAAACTGACACGATTGATCAAAGCGACGATGGATCGGGTGATGTGCGTAGTTCGAGTTTCAGGGGCATTCTCGAGTCCCTTCGAAACCCGCAGAGGGTTACGGCAAGGTGATGGTCTTTCGTGTTTGCTATTCAACATCGCTTTGGAAGGGGTAATACGAAGAGCAGGGATTAACACGAGTGGTACAATTTTCAATAAGTCCGTCCAGCTATTTGGTTTCGCCGACGACATAGATATTATGGCACGTAACTTTGAGAAGATGGAGGAAGCCTACATCAGACTGAAGAGGGAAGCTAAGCGGATCGGACTTGTCATCAACACGTCGAAGACGAAGTACATGATAGGAAGAGGTTCAAGAGAAGACAATGTGAGCCACCCACCGCGAGTTTGCATTGGTGGTGACGAAATCGAGGTGGTAGAAGAATTTGTACTTGGGCTCACTGGTGACTGCCGAAAATGACACCAGCAGAGAAATTCGGAGACGCATAGTGGCTGGAAATCGTACGTACTTTGGACTCCGCAAGACGCTCCGATCGAATAGAGTTCGCCGCCGTACCAAACTGACAATCTACAAAACGCTAATTAGACCGGTAGTCCTCTACGGACACGAGACCTGGACGATGCTCGTGGAGGACCAACGCGCACTTGGAGTTTTCGAAAGGAAAGTGCTGCGTACCATCTATGGTGGGGTGCAGATGGCGGACGGTACGTGGAGGAGGCGAATGAACCACGAATTGCATCAGCTGTTAGGAGAACCATCCATCGTTCACACCGCGAAAATCGGACGACTGCGATGGGCCGGGCACGTAGCCAGAATGTCGGACAGTAACCCGGTGAAAATGGTTCTCGACAACGATCCGACGGGCACAAGAAGGCGAGGTGCGCAGCGGGCAAGGTGGATCGATCAGGTGGAAGATGACTTGCGGACCCTCCGTAGACTGCGTGGTTGGCGACGTGTAGCCATGGACCGAGCCGAATGGAGAAGACTCTTATATACCGCACAGGCCACTTCGGCCTTAGTCTGAATAAATAATAATAATATAATAATAATCGAAAAAGCTATTCATCATCGGGTACTTGAGTCTGCCGAAAATCTCAACATCTTGCTCGAGGAACAGTTTGGTTTCCGACGCGGTCGGTCAACTGTACACCAACTGACCCGAGTTACCAACGTCCTCAGACGGAACAAGTTTGTCTCGAAAACATCCGCCATGGCCTTACTCGATGTCGAGAAGGCATTTGACAATGTATGGCATGATGGCCTGGTGTACAAACTACAACGCTACAATCTTCCCAGCTACCTGGTGAAAATCATCAACAATTACCTGTCGGCAAGGACATTCCGGGTCTCAATCAGCGGAGCGAGTTCCAATGCGCACAACATCGTCGCAGGCGTCCCCAGGGCAGTATCCTCGGGCCCCTGCTTTTCAATCTGTTCACCTCCGACATGCCAGAACCTCCAGAAGGCGGCATTCTGTCTCTGTTCGCAGATGACACATCCATCGTCTACAACGGTAGAGTGATCAGAGCGCTAGTGGCAAAACTCCAACGAGGCCTGGATGCCCTGACAGAGTACCTCACCAGCTGGAAGATCTGTATCAACGCGGCGAAGACCCAGGTCATCATTTTCCCCCACTCCAAATCCCCTAAACTTGTTCCGCCTGGGGACTGTAAAATCATCCTCAATGGCACGACTGTGGAATGGGCCAATGAGGCCGGCTACCTTGGCTTGACCCTCGACAGCAAGCTTATCTTCAGGCAACAGGTTGACAAAACGGTGACAAAGTGTAACGTCTTGTTGAAACTACTGTACCCTTTGATCAACCGCCGGTCGTCATTGTCCCTGAAAAATAAACTTGCTGTCTACAAGCAAATCATCCTCCCTGTGATCGAATATGGCATGCCGGTCTGGGAGAGCTGCGCTAAAACCCACCACCTCAAACTTCAACGGGTCCAAAACAAATTCCTGAGGATGATCCTCAACACCCCTCCCAGGACAAGAACATCCGAGGTCCACCGTCTGGCCGGAATAAAAACCTTACATGAACGCTTTGGTGAGTGTAAAGAAAAGTTTAGGGTCCGTTGCTTGCATTCGGATCAGGCTCCAATTAGGGCGCTAGTTCCAATCTAGGTTATCAAATTTTTATTGTAAATATTAGTGTACATAGTAGTTAGGTTATCAAATTTTAAAAAACACACCAGCGCCTCCTAAAGGCCGTCATGATACATTATATTTTAAAAATTAAGTAATAGCATAATAATAATAATAATAACAATAATTGAAATTGAAGTTGGAGGGCCATGCCGGCCGATCACTGTACATGTATAAAATGATTGTAGAACAAAAAATGATTTAAATAAAGAAGAATTTTACTACTAATATATAAACCATAAGGTCTTTCTATGAGGATTTCTTGGATATCTTAACAATGTGCCACTTTCGAACCTATTTGATAGATCGTTGGTTATGCATGTAGACTCCAAGGCCTTACTTCTGAGAATTCTTGGACAACTCAGAACATATATAGTGATTACATTCTATTCTGAGGATCACAAAAAGCATGCACCAATTTTCCATAGGTCTATAGGTCCATAGACCTCTCGTTACGCGTGTACATCTTGAGGCCTTACTCCAGAAATTTCTTGGATGATCTGGAACATATACTATGAACGCATTCTATGCTGAGTACCATTAAGAGCATATACCGTATTTGAATTTGGACGATAGACCTTTGGTTACGCCAGCAGACCACAAGATTTTACTCCAGGGATTTTTGTATGACTGAGGTCTTTCTCCAGAGATCTCTTGAATAATGCAGCACAAATTTTGTGATCATATTTTATTCAAAGGACCACAAATTGCTTGTAAAACTTTTGTACCTAGTCGATGGACCTTTGGTTACGCTTGTAGACTCTAAGGCCTTACTTCTGAAATTTCTTGGATAACGTAGAACATATGCAGTGATCACATTCTATTCTAATGACCGCAAAGAGCATGTGCTACTTTTCAGCCTAGTCGACAAACCTTTAGTTACGCGTGTAGACTCTAAGGTTTTACTTCTGAGATTTTTTGGATAAGGCAGAACATATTTAGTTATCACATTCCATTCCAAGAGCTAGAAACGGCATGTACCAATTTAAAAAAAGTCGATAGACTTCTGGTTACACATCTAGACTTTAAGGCCTTACTCCAGAGTTTTCTTGGATTATCCGGAACATATCATTTTGAACGCATTCTATGCTTTACCATAAAGAGCATGTACCGTATTTGAATTTGGACGATAGACCTTGTGAAACGCAGGCAGACCACAAGGCGTTACTCCAGGGATTGCTTGTATGACTGAGGTCTTACTCCAGAGATTTCTTGAATAATGCAGAACATATGTTGTGATCACATTTTATTCCAAGGACCACAGTTTTTTTGTATAACGCAGAGCATATGTTGCCATTACATTCTTTTCTAAGCACCACAAATAACATCTGCCACTTTCGAAACAAGTCCTTTGGTTACGCGTATATACCCTAAGGCCTTTCTCTAGGGATTTCGTGTATGACACAGACTTATCCGAGAGATTTCTTGGATAGCACAGACGTATGTAGTAATAACGTTCTATTTGAAGGATCATAAAAGGCATGTACCCCTTTTGAAACAAGGCGATAGACCCATGGTTACGATTTTAGACCTTAAGGCCTTACTCCAGAGATTTGTTGGATGACCCGGAACATATACTAAACGCATTATATACCAAACACCATAAAGAGCATGCACCGTTTTTGAATTTTCACGATAGACCTTTGGTTACGCAAGCAAACCTTAAGATCTTATTCCAGGGATTTTTTGGAGAACTGAGTCCTTATTTAAGGGGTTTTTGGAGACCCAGAATATATACTGTGAACACCGACTATTCTAAGTTCAATGTAACATATTTGAAACTGGTTAATAGTCATTTGGTTACGCGTGTAGACTGTAGACGTGTAGACATCAAGGATTTCTTGTATAACCATGGGTAAAAAATCATAAGGGTTGTGTACAAGACACGACCGCCCGACGTAAACTACGTGAAACAGTTTGGTAAAATGAAGAATCTAGTGCCATTATCCATGAGTATTACAAAATTACTCTTTGGATTTCTTATGAAATTTACATTTTAAAAGGAACTAATATATTTATGTAATTAAAACAAATTTATTGAATTTCCGAGTTTTGTATAATATGAGTAGTTTAGTTTTGTTTGTTTAAATTCAATTCATTGCTCTTTTTCGAATTTTTCGAAAAATATTCTAAATGAGCTTAACTAAACTTGGGTATTTCTAAATTTCAATTTATCAAGTTTAATTGCACTTTTTACTGTATTTAACCGTTAAAATTTTAGAAATGAGGATAACTTCCGTCAAATCACTGAAGACGCACACATGTTTTTGCAAAGACCACGCGTCAAAGCGCACTCGTGATTTCGCTACTGACGGCATCATTTCGATTGAACTGTCTCCATCTTTCGATTGGTTGTTAATAATCCGCCTTCCCAATCACAAGCTGCAACAAAATCAAATAAGATCTTGAGAAAATTTCACCTGGCTGCCACTGATGCCATCCATACGAATTCATAATTGTAGCATCTCCTCCCGGGGCGTACTCGTGATTCTGCTACGGACGGCAACATTAGGGCGTCGCCAAGTGCTTAATTTGCTCTTTGAACAATATTCGCCTCACCTCTTCCTTTGCATAGGATGGTGGCCCTGAGAAGAACCGATGCTGAGACCGCCGCCCGCGACATTTCTAATGAAGTGCCACGCGCGCCGTGGAGAGCAGTTTTCTTATCATCAATAAAGATGGCTCATTGGTTCCGCCTCTTTGTTGTCCGGTATGGCTGCAAATATTGTGTAACCGTCAAACACTCACCAAAGGGGCGTGGCTACAGATTCAACTTTATTGATTACAAGAAAGCAGCTCTTCCGCGCGCGCGAGCCATTTCGTTCGAGATGTCGCGGAGACCAGACCATGGTACCCCCTTCGGCATCGGCGGAGCTCCTACCGGAAATTTTATTCCCGGCGATGGTGTGGGTCGCGCGGTCGTCGTCGTCAGCATCAACAGCACTCAGATGAAATTTTCGTGCGTGTCTCTACGATGGCAGCTATCTTCTTCTTCTTCTTCGTTGGCATTACATCCCCCACTGGGACATTGCCGCCTCGCAGCTTAGTGTTCATTAAGCACTTCCACAGTTATTAACTGCGAGGTTTCTAAGCCAAGTTACCATTTCTGCATTCGTATATCATGAGGCTAACACGATGATACCTTTATGCCCAGGGAAGTCGAGACAATTTCCAATCCGAAAATTGCCTAGACCGGCACCGGGAATCGAACCCAGCCACCCTCAGCATGGTCTTGCTTTGTAGCCGCGCGTCTTACCGCGATGGCAGCTATGGTGGTGTTTATTTCTGCAACGGTTGCGTCTGAAGTGTCATCAGTGAAAGCAGTTCTTAAGCCATAATTTGAGGCGAGACGAATTTTGATCAAAGTGCATATCAATCGCTTGGTGATGGCTGATAGTTTCCGTCAGTGGCGGAATCACGACCGTGCGTCAGGGACGCTACAAAAATTTATTCACATGGATAGCATCAATACCAGTGAAATTTCCCCTCAAGATTATTATTTTAGTAGATAGACTGCTACTTGTTTCAGGTTTAACTTCCATCCATGCAAATACATTTTTGCAGCTTCTCCTTCTGACGCACGCTCTTCGTTTCCACCGATGGCGTAGGTAGCGCTCGTAACAGGATCGTTGCATCAGAGAATCCAATGATGGCAATCTGTTGCAGTGTAGCGGTAGAACCATAGAGCCAGCATCTGCATTTGAGTGAAATACTCTTGTAATATTCTGACTATCGAATGGTTGCTGTTGTGTTGGTGATTAGAAATCCGCATGATCTGAAATCTGTCCTTTTCAGGGCATTAAATTTTTCATTGGAGGAATTTGGTTTGACTGAGAGTAAATTCATGAGATTGTTGCAATAAATCGGCAGCAGTAACGCAAAAATTCATAAGATTCAATCCATCATTCGACTTCTGCAGAGTAAGTGATTAAAATGCATCGAAAGATAAAGACGCTATTCGTGTTTGAAATCTATCCTAATTTCGCGACGGTCTCGAATTTGGAAATTTCCGTTTAACACCCTGTACTGCCGCTAACCGCAAATCGAGCACATCTGTATATGGGCCTCCATATACAGATGTGCTCGACTTGCGGTTAGCGGCAGTGTATCTGAGGCTTCCCCTTAGACGTAGTTTACGTCAAAAATTATTTCAACTTAATTTTCCTCCCAAACATAATGGTGGTCCTGAAAAGAACCGATTCATTTCCACAACGATGCTGTTGGGAACACGGATGAAAAGATGTACTGCTGTTGCCAGACCGCCACCACCACCTGACGAAAAATTCATCCGCAGCAACACTCATAAATCTCAATCAACGAGCCCTCCCGTGCGAACGAAATCGTCCGTTCTCCGTGACATGCAGAATGAAAATGACGCGCGCACGCGAAACACGGGGCTTTTTATACACAGGGAAAACGAAGCAGTGGATCAAAAGGCCCGTACGTTACTGCAATCTGATGTCCGTGTTGGGGATTTATGAACGGGGTTGAATTTTTCACCCGGTTTGGAAAGAAATAACATTTTCAATAGTTTGCCGTTGATAATCAATAGTATAAATAGAATTGGCAAATTGCTGGAGAGTTTCCGAATCGATTGATAAGCAAATGTCGAAAATCCATCGAAAGATAAAGACGTTATTACCGTTTGAAATCTTACATGATTTCGTGACGGTTCTCAATTTGGAAATTTTCATTTTGCACCCTGTATCTGAGGCTTCCCCTTAGATGTAGTTTACGTCAAAACGCATCATTCCACTCATTTGCCAAATCATCATTTTGCTGTCTCGAACTGCGTGAATGCTGCCACGCGCGCGCGGGGGAGAGCAGTTTTCTTATAACCAATAAAGATGGCTCATTAGTCCCTCCTCTTTGTTGTCCGGTATGACTGCAAATATTGTGTAACCGTCAAACACTCACCAAAGGGGCGTGGCTACAGGTTCAACTTTATTGATTACAAGAGAGCAGCTCTTCCGCGCGCGCGAGCCTTTTCGTTCGAGATGTCGCGGAGACCAGACCATGGTACCACCTTCGGCATCGGTGGAGCTCCTACCGGAAATTTTTTTCCCGGCGATGGTGTGGGTCGCGCGGTCGTCGTCGTCAGCATCAACAGCACTCAGATGGAATTTTCTTGCGTGTCTACGATGGCGGCTATGGTGGTGTTTATTTCTGCAACGGTTGCGTCTGAAGTGTCATCAGTGAAAGCAGCTCTTAAGGCATAATTTGAGGCGAGACGAATTTTGATCAAAGTTCATATTAATCGCTTGGTGATTGCTGATAGTTTCCGTCGGTGGCGGAATCACGACCGTGCGTTAGGAACGCTACAAAAATTTATTCGCATAGATAGCATCAATACCAGTGAAATTTCCCCTCAAGATTATTATTTTGGTAGATAGACTGCTACTTGTTTCAGGTTTAATTTCCATCCATGCGAATACATTTTTGCAGCTTCTCCTTCTGACGCACGCTCTTCGTTCCCACCGATGGCGTAGGTAGTGCTCGTAACAGGATCGTTGCTACAGAGAATCCAACGATGGCAATCTGTTGCAGTGTAGCGGTAAAACCATAGAGCCAGCATCTGCATTTGAGTGAAATACTCTTGTGATATTCTGACTATCGAATGGTTGCTGTTGAGTTGGTGATTAGAAATCCGCATGATCTGAAATCTGTCCTTTTCAGGGCATTAAATTTTTCATTGGAGGAATTTGGTTTGACTGAGAGTAAATTCATGAGATTGTTGCAATAAATCGGCAGCAGTAACGCAACAACTCATAAGATTCAACCCATGATTCCACTTCTGCAGATTAAGTGATTAAAAATCCATCGAAAGATAAAGACGCTATTAACGTTTGAAATCTATCCTAATTTCGCGACGGTCTCGAATTTGGAAATTTCCGTTTTAAACCCTGTATCTGAGTATTCCCCTTAGACGTAGTTTACGTCAAAATTATTTCATCTTAACCTTCCTCCCAAACATAATGGTGGTCCTGAAAAGAACCGATTCATTACCACTTATGTGCCTCATCAACAGCACGACGTTGATTGCCAGATTCAACGATGCTGTTGGGAACACGGATGTAAAGATGTACTGCTGTTGCCGCGACCGCCACCACGAACGAAAAATTTCATCCGCATCATCACTCATAAATCTCAATCAACGAGTCCTCCCATGCGAACGAAATCGTCCGTTCTCCGTGACATGCAGAATGAAAATGACGCGCGCACGCGAAACACGGGGCTTTTTATACACAGGGAAAACGAAGCAGTGGATCTAAAGGCCAGTACGTTACTGCAATCTGATGTCCGTGTTGGGGATTTATGAACGGGATTGAATTTTTCCCCCGGTTTGGAAAGAAATAACATTTTCAATAGTTTGCCGTTGATTATGAATAGTTTTAATACAATTAGCAAATTGGTGGAAAGTTTCCGAATCTATTTATAAGAAAATCTCGAAAATCCGTCGAAAGATAAAGTCGCTATTACCGTTTGAAATCTTACATGATTTCGTGACGGTCCCCAATTTGGAAATTTTCATTTTGCACCCTGTATCCGAGGCTTCCCCTTAGACGTAGTTTACGTCAAAACTATAAACTTTGACAGGGAGAAAAAAGAATATGAGTTTCTGTTTCCAAAACTGTCAAAACAATCTAAATCGGTTTAAAATTGTTAAAGTTATGAAAATATGAATTTATGGGAACACGGGTACCCTGTTGGCCATCCACGTGGTGAAAAAATGCCCCTCCTCACGTCCCCCCTCACTGCACTGCATCAACGCGATTTTATCAGAGATACTACATTTTATGGAGTTTATAGATGTCACCGAGTTTCAGCTTCCAGCTATAAAAAGACATTGAAATATCACCACTTGAAGTTGAAAAAGGAACATGGGTACCCTGTCGGCCGCATAACGGTTAAGCGCATGACTAAGCACTGCTTAAGAACACAAGTTAGGAAGGCCCCAAGGAAAACATTAAACGAAGCACATGATTTTGCGTTGGATTGATTTGAATCTCGGTTTTCGTCTTCGAGTTTTCAAAATAACTTCGTTTACAATAAATACTTAGTCGCTTACCAAGGTGGCTTCATATGGATTACCTTTTCAACAAACCGAGAGTTCCCTTCCCGTGGTGCTCACGGAGATGCAGAGACTTCCCCTTATAATCTTATAATTATGAGTATCTAATTTTTAAAAAGTAACTAATTTTTCTCTCCTTATCCTAAATTGACTGTAAGGGCGTGACAGGCTCATACTGTCCATGTTGTTTCTGCACTCAATTGAATTCGGTTGAATATGAAAATTTCACAACAATTCTTGCATTCCTCATATGAACAAACACATATACAAGGACAAACAGACAATAGCTTGGTTCGTCGAGTTGATTGTATATAGGACTATATTTTCTTGATTAATGACTTGTGAGGGAAGTCAGACTTTTACATTTTTTTTTGCCAAAGCAGATTCGGGAAATTGACTGATATCCCATCGTTATTAGCTGGTAATGGAACAACTTCTCGCAAGGGCAGCTGTTGTATAATTGGTAATACGTCCGTGTACTTAATGAAATAGTGTGGTTTCAAGTCCCACCGGCAGCCGAATCTGTTTCGCAATATCTCACGAAAAACACCTCAAATGGCAAACTTAACTATATGTATCAAAATTGAACACCTCCGAGGAG
Organism: Armigeres subalbatus; assembly: GCF_024139115.2. Lineage (NCBI taxonomy): Eukaryota > Metazoa > Arthropoda > Insecta > Diptera > Culicidae > Armigeres > Armigeres subalbatus. The sequence continues at coordinate 124,061 of NW_026942566.1, forward strand.
GTCTCCGAGCCTCCTATAAAAAGGTTAAATTTGGAAGGAAATTATATCCTTTTGATATGTTTTTATATGAGACAGGAAAAAGTATTTCTTCATACCTGGAAAACTGCAGTCGTAAAAACTTTGCGATTACATTTCTGAAACACAATCTTGTGCATTTCAGAAAGGTGCAGAGGATTCGTCTAGCAGGCAAATGTTTGCTATTAACAATTATCTATCTGCGTATACTATATTCGTATATGCTGGTTTTGATTTAGCTCAACACCATAAAACCACGCTGATAAATAAATATGAAGTATGCTTCAGCACAATCACATAAGTCTTAAATGAAATAAGGTTTTAAATAGAATTTGAATCAGAATATAAAAAAAATCTACAATACCTATATTTTTATATATATACTATTGATATAAAGCTGAACTGATAATAAATGGATCAGATTCGGGAGCACCCACTCCACGATGAACAGTTCAGGAACAGGAACAGGAATTATTCCTTTGAAGGCGGCAGAAATGCTGGGGTATTGCCTTATCGCAAATGGTAAACAGGAACGCGGCGATTATAAACAGACTGCTTCTTCTATTACTATAATTCAATTTGAGAAAACGAAATCAAAATTAAGTACAGAAAGTAAAATCAATTCAACAAAAATTCCGCGGAAAAAAAATAAAATTTCGTTTCGTTTCGAAAAATTTCGAATTAAATGGACGTTGATTTCGTATCGTTTCGAAGTCCCGAAACTAAATCTATATTTCGTTTCGTTTCGTTTCGAATCAACACAGACATTTCAAATTCCGTTTCGTTTCGTTTCGTTAGGAAAAAATGTGTTATCGCATACCCTTAATCATCAACGCGTTCGAGAAGGGCTTCTTCTTTTTTACGCTTGTTGCTCGCTGCTGGCGTCTATTTCTTAACGGGACTTTTCGCTTGATACAGGCCAATAAGCCGGGCAAGCGAGCTTAGAATTGCAGTTCAGGTGGGAAGTAGGGTGTTCTTTTCTGAGACAACATTGTTAGTAGTAGAAGGAAGGAAACACCCGGACATGGGATTTCGGGTGATAAGATTTAGAATAAATAACATGGGACGATCATTCAGTCACGTTCGCTTTGTGTGCGGTCAGTATCAAACAATGTTTTTCTACATATTTTTTTATCAATGCCAAAAAATCCAACATTTGATGAAAAATCGATTGATAGTTTATTAATGTTTGAGCTGTTATCGGTGGTTTTTTATCCAAATAAGATTATGTGATAGATTTGAACATCTTATGAATCTTTAAAGACGTGGTCAAGTGAAGTCCTTCGTCCACTTCGCGGTTAAGTCAGAAAAATTATCCACTGTTAGTTTTGACGTTATTTATGAAAATCACGCATAAAATGTTATCTCTAGAATATTGGATTCGGCACCCAAGTACAATTTCAGGGTTGTTACGACTAAGCGGATTTCGCGATTTTCGCGGATTTTGCGGTTTTCGCGGATTCGGCGCTGATTTACATAACGATTTTAGGACTTTGTGCGGATTTAGTTTTAGGATTATTTAAACAAATGAAATTCTATATCTAAGGACGTTTATTTGAAAACTAGTTTTATGTCTATTTAGATGGGCTTTATTCTCGTTAGCAAATGTTTTCGAGAACAAAATTAACGTTTGTAGTTATTTACTAACATCAATTTTCGGATATTAACAAACCCTGTTTGAATTCCATGGTTACACTCTTGAGCATTGATTAAACAAATGTTATGAGGAGAGGGGCGCCACTTGTTGTCATTTTTAAACCATTCTAAAGCATGGCGTATTCAAAACATGTCTGTTGAAGGACATGAACACCCGTCTTTTAAGTGCTTCCGCAGAAATTGTTTTTGATGTTGATTTTGAAAAAAAATTGTTGAAAATTTTTGAAAATGTTTTCCCGGAAGAGTTTTTGCAGAGATTCCCGAGAAACTCCCGCAAGAATTCACGTTGCGATTTCCTTCGAAGTTAATTTAGTTATGATCACAAGAATTTCTGTGAAAAATCCTGAAAATTTACCAACAGATTTTTCGGAAGTTTTCCAGCAGGAAGTCACCAACCAATTTCTGTTAGAATTTCCCAAGCTTTAACCAAGAATATTCAAAAGCTTTATATACCAACGTTTGAAAGTTGCACAAAATTCAGTAGCTATTTACCTATTCACATCAACAAATAAATCAAATTTTAAATTCAAATATTTAGACTCAAAACAGTGACAATTTTTGGAATTCTAATGGAGAAATTACAAAATTTTCGTTGAAATCTTAGAATAAGAAACGCATTTTCTTTTGTCGTGAGCGAGGAAGACATAATTTTGTAACAATTCATCGCCATGAACGCGAATTAATAAAATTGTCACGCAAACGCTCTCTAATTAGTTGATTGTACTACATTTTCAAAATGATTCTATTGCGAAAAACTCTTTAGTAAGTATATTAGTGGTTCTGAAAAGATCCATTCACAATGATGTAAATTTCCTCTTGAGCGGTTCAACTGGGAGTTTATGATTGTTTAAAACATTATGAATCGATGTCTGCAGGAATAGCAAACGCTTAACCGCTGCTGCCATCGGCCGAGAAAACTTGATCAGTAGTGTTGTCGACGACACTCTATCGTCACACACCGCCGTGCCGCGCTTACTGTTGGCTTCTCGACAATGACGGGCTGAAAATGCCGATGATGCTGACCTGAGAATGCTGACGATTCTGCCTTGCTCTTAAAAAGGCTTTAGGTTTGCGAATGCGTGGCTGAGACGATGATGCAACCGTTCAAAAATTCCGACGATGCGATGCTTTTATTGCTTTGCCTGTTTCGGTTAGATTGAGAGGAAAAATTCGCGCTGCGCTATTTTATGCCTTCTTAGCAGACCTAGCGTGAGCTCATTCGTTGACGTCTGCACCAATCAGAACGTGGCAATGGAATGATGCAAGAATGATGCGGTACTCATATTTATAGGTTTTCGTGAATTCAATGTTTTGCTTTGAAAACAGTTTTAGGCCTATTGAAACAAGGTTTCGGATATTATCAAGCATTAATATGAAAGGCATACTTGAAAGCTGTCGATTGAGGGGTTAACTGCAGAAATCTGTTCACTAGGGTAAAAGCTGTTAACGTTTGAAATCTTTCAACACAGCGTAACGCGGCCGATTTAGAAATTTTGAAATGACACCCGGTATAGTAAAGAGAGACGTAAGTCCTACGTCAAAAAAATGGTTAAACTAAAACGTACTTTATTTATATAAAATCATGTAAATCATCTTGAAGCCCTATGCCTCTATGAAGCATACCAAGTTGGTGGAGGTGGTCTTAGTATTTTTTCATTTACAAAATTGAACCAACAAGCTTTGAGACGATGTTAATTGTTAAGTTAAGAGAGATTAATTAATTGTTTAATTAAGAGATATTCAAAATAGCGGGATATGGTAAACTTGAACTCTACAATCCGTTATTTTTTAGATAAAAATGCATTGGTATTAAATGGAGGCGATTTAAATAGACTATAAAATCTTGGCTTGGACAGAGGGCGGAGTAATCAAGAATAAATTAGGTAATCAAATATACTACAGAAAGTACGGTTTAAATTTCGATCATTGTTTTACTCATCAACATAATTGTTTTTAAAAGGAGTCGGCACATAAACCTGTAAAAATCTTAATACGATGCATTACATTCAATGAGTTTAGAAAGCGAAACTTTTGATATTTTGATTACCATAGGAGTTCCGTTCCATCACAGTGTATATTTTTAGGGGCAGCAGGGACCATGTCCAAGGGCTTGACGACCCCTCCCCAGCTGTCTGTGAGTCAGGGAGAACTGCCTAGGGCGTGGTGGGATTTAGCAGTGGGCTCTGCTAAAATCCCTCCCAAAAAACACAAGTGCTCGTAAGCAGACTCTATCAAAGCGACTGTGTGCCGCTTCAAAAGCACAAGCCCAGGGAGTGCCATCGGCACATCTGGATTGATCCCAGTAAGATCCTGATTATGGTATACTGGTTGCATGCTATTGGTCTTGTTTTTGGATATTGAGATATTGTGAACGCGAGGGCTGGTAGTCTGGTTATTCTATTCTCTTAGTAAGGCCGGGTGACACCGACCTGAAACGGCGAATGGGCTAATGGCCAGGCTGTCTTCCGTCCCCTAAAACCGTGGCGGGCCTTGTAGCACGCGGTACAATCCTGTCGCTCAGCTGGCAGCTGAGTGGGAGTAGGCTCAGATGCTTTTCCCTGACTAGCGCTGATCTGGCTCTGAACACGAAAGTGTCAACCCTCGCATGGCCTCCCTGCATGCCGCAAGGTATGTATAGATAACCATGGGATCGCGAAAGCGACTACACCAGCAGGATTCGACAGCAGCCGCAAGGGGGACCCAACAGCGATGAATTCCAACAACACAAAACACAAAACGTCGAGGGATGCAGGTGAGGCGAATGGTGGTAAGGAGAACCCTTTCACCAGACGTAGCGGCCTTGAAAGGTCTCCCCAAAGATCGCCGGGGGAAGGCGATGGAGAAGCCCGTGGAGGGTCTGAGGAAGTGCCGGTTGAAGTAAAGATGGACGGCCCCACCCTGACCCGCGTCATCAAATCTGTGATGGCGAACCACGAAGAACGCGGTGGTCACACGATGGAGGTAGTCACGGAGGTATCCGACGTGATTATGTCGTTCCTAGACAACCGGGTTAAGTACAGCAAGGATCTGAAACTTGCTGTGCAGGCACTCTGTGCCCTAGTAGTTGAGGCCAAATCGGAGTGAAGGTCCCTACTAGAGGCCAGCAAGAGTGCGGAGAGAGCTCCGCAAACTTGTCAAGGAGCGGAAGCAGGTGGAGAGGGACAAAGAGGAGGCAGAATCGAAGATTCGTCCCCTGTCCGAGGGCAAACGGCTGGCGGAGAGCCAGGTCGAGGAACTCCGCAAAAGGATGGCTGTAACAGGGGCGACCCCGAAGCTGAGTAAGGTTACGCAGGAGGCGAACCTGAAAGCAGCTGTCGAGAAGTCCGCAGCCCCGAAGCCAGAGAAAAGGAAGAAGGTCGAGCAGAAGGATGGCCATCCCAAGCCGGTGAACCCAGTGCCTCCACCATCGAGGACCACTGAAGCTCGCCAGTAGGAAGATCTACCGTGGAGGGAGGTCGTGAATGCCAAGAAGGCGAGAAGGCAACGGCAGCAGGCGGCAGAGAAAGCGGCAGGCGGAGCGATACGCGCCACTGTTAAGAAGGGTAGAGCCCAGAAGGAGACGGGTGCGCCTTCCAATGTCAGTGGTAAGCGTAAAGACAGAGGCGAGGCGATTATCGTCAGTACTGACGACAAGAGCTACGCCGAAGTCTTGAAGGCCATGAGAGTTAATGACAAACTCGCTGGCCTAGGAGAGGATGTCAACTGCATCCGAAGGACGCGGAGAGGCGAGATGATTCTCGTCTTGAAGCGGGATGCTGCTCAGAAGAGTACTGAGTACAAAAAGTTGACGGAGGAGGTCCTGGGCGATGGGGTTCAAGTAAGAGCCCTATGTCCAGTTTCGAACATCCAGTGCAAGGGCCTGGATGAAGTAAGCGAGGCTAGAGACCTGGTCGACGCACTGAGAGATCAGTGCAATGTCGAGATCCAGGAATCTACGGTTCGGTTACGCAAAAGCTTCGCGGGAATGCAGGTTGCCTCATTCCAAGTACCTCAGGCTGAGGCCAAAAAGGTAATGGATAAGGCTAAACTGAAAGTGGGTTGGTCGGTATGTCCGCTAAGTATAAGCCAACCGCTTCAGACCTGTTTCAGGTGTCTTGGCAACGGTCATAAGTCTTATGACTGTAAAGGACCTGATCGCAGTAAGCTATGCCGTAGGTGTGGAGCTGAAGGCCACCAAGCTCGCACCTGTCAGGCTGCACCAAGGTGTCTGATCTGTCCCCCGGGTACAGACAACAGACACCTCACCGGTGTCCAGGCTTGTCCGGCCTCTAGAAGGATCCAGACACGCAGGTAACACAGCTGAATCTGAACCACTGCAAGGCGGCTCAATTGCTGCTACAACAGTCAGTTACTGAGTGTAAAGCTGATGTAGCTTTGCTGTCCGATCCATACCGCATCCCTGCCGGTAACGGTAGTTGGATTGCGGATAAGTCTCAGATGGTGGCCATCTGGACTTGCGGGCGATATCCCATCCAGGAGATAGTATCATCACCTGATGATGAGGGTTTCGTTATAGCAAAGGTAAACGGTGTTTACTTTTGTAGCTGCTACTGTCCTCCCAGGTGGAGTATAGTGCAGTTTACTAGGGTAGTGAATATTCTTGCAGCAAAACTAACTGGCTTAAAACCGTTAGTTGTAGCAGGCGACTTCAATGCGTGGGCAGTGGACTGGGGATCCCGGTACACAAACGCCAGAGGTCATACCCTGCTAGAGTCGCTAGCGGTATTGAACGTAGTCCTACTGAATGAAGGCCAAGTGCCAACGTTCAGGGGATCGAACGGTGATTCATGCATCGATGTGACCTTCTGCAGCGCGGGATGGACGGTGGAGCCAGAATGGGAGGTTCATGAGGGGCATACCTCCAGCGATCATCAGGAAATTCGTTTTATGATCCGGTACACCCCCGTAGCAACCACAAGGCGGATCGGCAAAGCCGATCTAGGATGGCGCACCTCGCAGTTCAACCCAGAACTCTTGGAGGAATCACTACGATGGGAGACGCGAACAACGGGATTAAGTGGCGACGAGTTAATCGATGTACTAACCCGTGCATGCGATGTGACGATGCCTAGGAGGACCAAACCTCCCGGAAACCGGCAACCTGTGTACTGGTGGACTGACACAATTGCAGACCTTCGTAGAACCTGTCTTCGAGCAAAGAGGCTGCGACGTGCCAGAACAGACGCTGATAAGGTCGAGAGACGCAGGGTGTTCCAGACAGCGAGCAGAGCTCTGAACTACGAGATCAAATGTAGTAAGAGAGCCTGCTTCGAGCGGCTGTGCAGGATGGCAAACGACAATCCATGGGGAGATGCATACAGGATGGTGATGGCTAGGACCAATACCACGCCACCTGAGAAATCTCCGGGGATGTTGGCCAAAATAGTCGACAGGTTGTTTCCGAGGCATGAATCATCGAACTGGCCCGCTACTCCGTACGAGTCAGTTGACGTGGTACCGCTAGTGACTAACGAAGAGCTTATCGTAGCCGCAAGAAAACTTAAGCTCAATAAGGCGCCAGGCCCGGATGGTATTCCAAACCTGGCCCTTAAACACGCCATTCTTGCCAATCCAGATATGTTCAGGAGCTGCCTCCAGAGATGCATGGACGAAGGAAACTTCCCATATCGATGGAAACGGCAGAAATTGGTGCTATTACCGAAGCCTGGCAAACAGCCGGGGGATCCTTCGGCATACAGACCAATTTGCCTACTCGACACAGCTGGAAAGCTGCTAGAGAGGGTCATTCTGAATAGATTGTCGGCTTATACAGAGTGTGCTGGTGGCTTATCTAGCAACCAGTATGGCTATCTACCATCGAAGCAATTCGAGCGGTAACGGATACGGCCAAGATAGCGAGAGGTTTAAACAGAAGAGGTATTAGGTACTGCGCGTTGATTACACTTGATGTAAAAAACGCGTTTAACAATGCTAGCTGGGCAGCAATTGCTGACTCCCTGCACCGATTGAGAGTTCCGGATTACCTGTGCAGGATACTGAAAAGCTATTTTCAGAATAGGGTGCTGTTATACGACACTGATGCTGGTCAAAAGTCGATCGTAGTGTCCGCGGGTGTTCCACAGGGATCGATCCTCGGATCGGTTCTGTGGAATATTATGTACGATGGAGTATTACGCCTAAGTCTCCCGGCCGGTGTGAAAATAGAAGGCTTCGCGGATGACGTAATGCTGGAGGTAACAGGAGACACTCTCGACGAAGTCGAACTGAAGACTTCATACGCGATTGGCAGAGTGGAGGAATGGCTCAACTCGAGGCGGTTGTCCCTTGCACATCACAAGACGGAAGTCGTGGTAGTGCATAACCGTCATGCCCTAGTAACATTTTGGTTTTATACTGGTTTTATCACACTCTTGTAGAGTAAATTATGGTCTTCAAGAGCGTTATAAAACTAAAAATGTTACTTGGGTGGGCTGCAACAGACGAGGATAAGAGTAGGGACCTGCACAGTTAACTCCGTAAGGTCTCTCAAGCATCTGGGCGTGATGATCGATGATAAGCTCAATTTTACGAGCCACGTCGATTATGCATGTCAGCGGGCTTCATTGGCGATAAAATCTTTATCACGAATGATGTCCAACAGATCGGCGGTGCATAGTCAAGTGCGTAGGCTGATAGCTGGCGTAGCATTGTCTATCATCCGTTATGGCGTGCCGGCATGGGCCGTAGCACTAAAAGCCGAGTACAATGTAAAGAAATTGATCAGAGTACACCGGCTGATGTGTTTACGTGTCGCGAGCGCATATCGCACCATATCATATGAGGCGGTGTGCGTTATAGCTGGAATGATGCCGATCGACATACTCTTAGAGGAGGATGTGGAGTGCTTCAACGAAAGGGACTCGGTGCAAGTGCGACGTGTCAAGAGAGCAGCTTCGTTGCTTAAATGGCAAAGAGCATGGGACACCGCAGTCAAAGGTCGTTGGACCCACAGACTGATTCCAGATGTGTCCAACTGGGTTGATAGGAAGCATGGTCAAGTCAACTTCCACCTAACACAGGTGTTGTCTGAACATGGCTGCTTTAAGAAATTCCTACACAGGTTTGGCTTCGCAGATTCTGCGGAGTGTCCTGAATGTGTAGGTGAGGTAGAATCGGCAGAGCATGTGATGTTCGCATGCCCGCGATTCGAGATAGAACGCAATGCCATGCTGCTTATTAGTGGTATGGATACAACCCCGGACAACCTCGTCGAGAGGATGTGCCGGGAGGAAGCTATATGGAATGCGGTGAACACAGCATCTCAACAGATTATGTCGAAACTGCAGCGGTGGTGGCGTCTTGAACAAAACCAACGTGTGCAGTAAGGGCACCTGTCATGCAGTGAACACTTTGCTCACCACGACAACCAACATGTCGCGGGTGGGCTGCGGGGACCTCAGTATGTAGATATAGAGGTCATTGCGGTTCACGCGCGGTGGTTGTTGTCGGGGTGCTCGTCTCCAACATGAGATTATGATACGGACCGTTAGGTTACTATCATAACTTGCGATCGACGGGTGGTGAGGTAGCCACCCTTGAAGTCGATGTTGTGTGTATTGACGTCAAGTGCGTTAGCATAGGCGTGAGCGTTCTCAATAGTCCCCCCCTGATGTATTGCTTAATTGCGGGCCGGGGGTACGGACTGGCGAAAGGGTTTTGGTTTTAGTGGGTCGGGTAAGAGTTACATGACATACCCATCCCCACACTACCTGAGTACCTCCTCAGGTGTCTGGTTGCAGATTTCCGTTTACCCTTGCTCAAGAAAAAAAAAAAAAAAAAAAAAAAAAAACAGTGTATATTTTGAAGATCTTATCTCATTAGAATTTCACTATCATTCTAATATGCCAATTTAACTTAATTTCAACCCCAAAGCATCAATACTTTCCATATGAATTCTTGTTTATGCAGATGTATATGACGCATCAAATAAATATCTGGTGTTACACTGGCGGTATTACGTGTTCTGTTTCTAGAATAAGCTTTAACTTGAATTTAATCACATTTAAGCATGGGGCGCAATTTTCAAATAAATAAATTTTGATGGGCGGATTTTCCAAGGGGCGCAAAATTTTAAATTTATGAGTAACCAGCTCATGATTTGCCATGACAGCACTGTTTTATGATCTCAAATTAATCTCAAGGGCTAGAGGATGCTTGTTGGTTTATAAATATTGCGAATAGTGCTCCAAATGTTCTATCCTCCAATGTAATTTGGAGTCGGAATTATGCTTTTATGATCACATTATGATCAATTCTGGGATCTTTCTTTTCCAATCGTTAAATTGAGGATTGGACTTAACGAAAATTTACAGGACAAGCATCTGTAGTTATCCTCCAAAAGAACCCTACTACGATCAACACGAGTATGTGGGAAAAGAATATGTCTATGCGAATTATCATTATGTATGAATTTTTGCCTTTCTCGTATACTAAGTATACGGTAAAGGCTATATGATCGCTCCAAAAACAAACTTTTTATAGAAGGCCCGGAGACCCATAGTGTTATATACCGATCGACTCAGCTCGACGAATTGAGGTGATGTCTGTGTGTGTGTGTGTGTGTGTGTGTGTATGTGTGTGTGTGTGTGTGCGCACAAAACGACGCAAAAAATGTCACTCATTTTTCGGGCACTTATCCTCAACCGCACTTATCCTCAACCAGCTTGCAATAAATTGCATTCGACGCAGAATCCTTTCCCATTGGTTCCTATTGAAAATTGGCTAGGTCGGACTATGGGATCGGAAGTTATGGCCAAAATACAAATTTATACGTAAAAATCGCGTAAAAAATGTCACTCATTTTTCGAGCACTTATCTTCAACCGATTTACTCGCAACAAATTGCATTCGACGCAGAATCCTTTCTTATTGTTTTCTATTGAAAATTGGCCAGGTCGGACTATGGGATCGGAAGTTATGGCCAAAATACAAATTTATACGTAAAAATCGCGTAAAAAATGTCACTCATTTTTCGAGCACTTATCTTCAACCGATTTGCTCGCAACAAATTGCAATCGACGCAGAATCCTGTCCCATTGTTTCTTATTGAAAATTGGCCAGGTCGGGCTATGGGATCGGAAGTTATGGCCAAAATACAAATTTATACGTAAAAATCGCGTAAAAAATGTCACTCATTTTTCGGGCACTTATCCTCAACCGATTTGCTCGCAACAAATTGCATTCGACGCAGAATCCTTTCTCATTATTTCCTATTGAAAATTGGCCAGGTCGGACTATGGGATCGGAAGTTATGGTCAAAATACAAATTTATACGTAAAAATCGCGTAAAAAATGTCACTCATTTTTCGAGCACTTATCTTCAACCGATTTGCTCGCAACAAATTGCAATCGACGCAGAATCCTTTCCCATTGTTTCTTATTGAAAATTGACCAGGTCGGACTATGGGATCGGAAGTTATGGCCAAAATACAAATTTATACGTAAAAATCGCGTAAAAAATGTCACTCATTTTTCGAGCACTTATCCTCAACCGATTTGCTCGCAACAAATTGTATTCGACGCAGAATCCTTTCCCATTGTTTTCTATTGAAAATTGGCCAGGTCGGACTATGGGATCGGAAGTTATGGCCAAAATACAAATTTATACGTAAAAATCGCGTAAAAAATGTCACTCATTTTTCGGGCACTTATCTTCAACCGATTTGCTCGCAACAAATTGCATTCGACGCAAAATTCTTTCCCATTGTTTCCTATTGAAAATTGGCCAGGTCGGACTATGGGATCGGAAGTTATGGTCAAAATACAAATTTATACGTAAAAATCGCGTAAAAAATGTCACTCATTTTTCGGGCACTTATCCTCAACCGATTTGCTCGCAACAAATTGCATTCGACGCAGAATCCTTTCTCATTGTTTTCTATTGAAAATTGGCCAGGTCGGACTATGGGAATGGAAGTTATGGCCAAAATACAAATTTATACGTAAAAATCGCGTAAAAAATGTCACTCATTTTTCGAGCACTTATCTTCAACCGATTTGCTCGCAACAAATTGCAATCGACGCAGAATCCTTTCCCATTATTTCTTATTGAAAATTGGCCAGGTCGGACTATGGGATCGGAAGTTATGGCCAAAATACAAATTTATACGTAAAAATCGCGTAAAAAATGTCACTCATTTTTCGGGCACTTATCTTCAACCGATTTGCTCGCAACAAATTGCATTCGACGCAGAATTCTTTCCCATTGTTTCCTATTGAAAATTGGCCAGGTCGGACTATGGGATCGGAAGTTATGGTCAAAATACAAATTTATACGTAAAAATCGCGTAAAAAATGTCACTCATTTTTCGGGCACTTATCCTCAACCGATTTGCTCGCAACAAATTGCATTCGACGCAGAATCCTTTCTCATTGTTTTCTATTGAAAATTGGCCAGGTCGGACTATGGGATCGGAAGTTATGGCCAAAATAAAAATTTATACGTAAAAATCGCGTAAAAAATGTCACTCATTTTTCGAGCACTTATCCTCAACCGATTTGCTCGCAACAAATTGCATTCGACGCAGAATCCTTTCTCATTATTTCCTATTGAAAATTGGCCAGGTCGGACTATGGGATCGGAAGTTATGGTCAAAATACAAATTTATACGTAAAAATCGCGTAAAAAATGTCACTCATTTTTCGAGCACTTATCTTCAACCGATTTGCTCGCAACAAATTGCAATCGACGCAGAATCCTTTCTTATTGTTTCTTATTGAAAATTGGCCAGGTCGGACTATGGGATCGGAAGTTATGGCCAAAATACAAATTTATACGTAAAAATCGCGTAAAAAATGTCACTCATTTTTCGGGCACTTATCCTCAACCGATTTGCTCGCAACAAATTGTATTCGACGCAGAATCCTTTCCCATTGTTTCCTATTGAAAATTGGCCAGGTCGGACTATGGGATCGGAAGTTATGGCCAAAATACAAATTTATACGTAAAAATCGCGTAAAAAATGTCACTCATTTTTCGAGCACTTATCTTCAACCGATTTGCTCGCAACAAATTGCAATCGACGCAGAATCCTGTCCCATTGTTTCTTATTGAAAATTGGCCAGGTCGGACTATGCGATCGGAAGTTATGACCAAAATACAATTTTTTACGTAAAAATCGCGTAAAAAATGTCACTCATTTTTCGAGCACTTATCTTCAACCGATTTGCTCGCAACAAATTGCAATCGACGCAGAATCCTTTCTTATTGTTTCTTATTGAAAATTGGCCAGGCCGGACTATTGGCTCGGAAGTTATGGCTAAAATACAAATTTATGCGTAAAAATCGCGTAAAAATGTCACTCATTTTTTCGAGCACTTATCCTCAACCGATTTGCTCGCAACAAGTTGTAGTTGCCGCAGAAACCTTTCCCATTGTTTCCTATTGAAAATTGGCCAGGTCGGACTATGGGATCGGAAATTATGGCCAAAATACCCCTTTATACGTAAAAATAGCGTAAAAATGTCACTCATTTTCGAGCACTTATCTTCAACCGATTTGCTCGCAACAAATTGCAATCGACGCAGAATCCTGTCCCATTGTTTCTTATTGAAAATTGGCCAGGTCGGACTATGGGATCGGAAGTTATGGCCAAAATACAAATTTATACGTAAAAATCGCGTAAAAAATGTCACTCATTTTTCGGGCACTTATCCTCAACCGATTTGCTCGCTACAAATTGCATTCGACGCAGAATCCTTTCTCATTGTTTCCTATTGAAAATTGGCCAGGTCGGACTATGGGATCGGAAGTTATGGTCAAAATACAAATTTATACGTAAAAATCGCGTAAAAAATGTCACTCATTTTTCGAGCACTTATCTTCAACCGATTTGCTCGCAACAAATTGCAATCGACGCAGAATCCTTTCCCATTGTTTTCTATTGAAAATTGGCCAGGTCGGACTATGGGATCGGAAGTTATGGCCAAAATACAAATTTATACGTAAAAATCGCGTAAAAAATGTCACTCATTTTTCGGGCACTTATCCTCAACCGATTTGCTCGCAACAAATTGTATTCGACGCAGAATCCTTTCCCATTGTTTCCTATTGAAAATTGGCCAGGTCGGACTATGGGATCGGAAGTTATGGCCAAAATACAAATTTATACGTAAAAATCGCGTAAAAAATGTCACTCATTTTTCGAGCACTTATCTTCAACCGATTTGCTCGCAACAAATTGCAATCGACGCAGAATCCTGTCCCATTGTTTCTTATTGAAAATTGGCCAGGTCGGACTATGGGATCGGAAGTTATGGCCAAAATACAAATTTATACGTAAAAATCGCGTAAAAAATGTCACTCATTTTTCGGGCACTTATCCTCAACCGATTTGCTCGCAACAAATTGTATTCGACGCAGAATCCTTTCCCATTGTTTCCTATTGAAAATTGGCCAGGTCGGACTATGGGATCGGAAGTTATGGTCAAAATACAAATTTATACGTAAAAATCGCGTAAAAAATGTCACTCATTTTTCGAGCACTTATCTTCAACCGATTTGCTCGCAACAAATTGCAATCGACGCAGAATCCTTTCCCATTGTTTTCTATTGAAAATTGGCCAGGTCGGACTATGGGATCGGAAGTTATGGCCAAAATACAAATTTATACGTAAAAATCGCGTAAAAAATGTCACTCATTTTTCGGGCACTTATCCTCAACCGATTTGCTTGCAACAAGTTGCATTCGACGCAGAACCCTTTCCCATTGTTTCCTATTGAAAATTGACCAGGTCGGACTATGGGATCGGAAGTTATGGCCAAACTACCTTTTTGCCTTTCTCGTATACTAAGTATACGGTAAAGGCTATATGATCGCTCCAAAAACAAACTTTTTATAGAAGGCCCGGAGACCCATAGTGTTATATACCAATCGACTCAGTTCGACGAATTGAGGTGATGTCTGTGTGTGTGTGTGTGTGTGTGTGTGTGTGTGTGTGTTTGTATGTGTGTGTGTATGTGTGCAAAATCACGTAAAAAATGTCACTCATTTTTCGGGCACTTATCCTCTACCGATTTGCTCGCAACAAGTTGCATTCGACGCAAAATCCTGTCCCATTGTTTCCTATTTGAAATTGGCCAGATCGGACTATGGGATCAAAAGTAATGGCCAAAATACAAATTCATACGAAAAAATCACGTAAAAAATGTCACTCATTTTTCGGGCACTTATCCTCAACCGATTTGCTCGCAACAAGTTGCATTCGACGCAAAATCCTGTCCCATTGTTTCCTATTTGAAATTGGCCAGATCGGACTATGGGATCAAAAGTTATGGCCAAAATACAAAATCATACGAAAAAATCACGTAGAAAATGTCACTCATTTTTCGGGCACTTATCCTTAACCGATTTGCTCGCAAGTTGCATTCGACGCAAAATCCTGTCCCATTGTTTCCTATTTGAAATTGACCAGATCGGACTATGAGATCAAAAGTTATGGCCAAAATACAAATTCATACGAAAAAATCACGTAAAACATGTCACTCATTTTTCAGGCACTTATCCTCAACCGATTTGCTCGCAACAAGTTGCATTCGACGCAAAATTCTGTCCCATTGTTTCCTATTTGAAATTGGCCAGATCGGACTATGGGATCAAAAGTTATGGCCAAAATACAAAATCATACGAAAAAATCACGTAGAAAATGTCACTCATTTTTCGGGCACTTATCCTTAACCGATTTGCTCGCAAGTTGCATTCGACGCAAAATCCTGTCCCATTGTTTCCTATTTGAAATTGACCAGATCGGACTATGAGATCAAAAGTTATGGCCAAAATACAAATTCATACGAAAAAATCACGTAAAACATGTCACTCATTTTTCAGGCACTTATCCTCAACCGATTTGCTCGCAACAAGTTGCATTCGACGCAGATTCCTGTCCCATTTTTTCCTATTGAAAATTGGAGTTATGGCTAAAATGTAAACTTTTACGAAAAAATCGCGTAAAGAATCTCACTCATTTTTAGGCATTTATTTTCAGTTTATTTGCTCGCAACAAGTTGCATTCGACGCAGTATCCTGTCCCAATGTGTCCTATTGAACATTGGCCAGATCGAAATATGGGATCGGAAGTTAAGACCGAAACACCATTTTTGCTTTTTGTCTACAAAGTATACGAAAAGGCTATTTGTTCGCTCCAAAACCAAACTTTTACAGGAGGCATGGAGACCCATAGTGTTATATACCAATCGACTCAGCTCGATGAACT
The DNA here is from genome assembly GCF_024139115.2 of Armigeres subalbatus. Classification (NCBI taxonomy): domain Eukaryota; kingdom Metazoa; phylum Arthropoda; class Insecta; order Diptera; family Culicidae; genus Armigeres; species Armigeres subalbatus. Next base: position 139,942 of record NW_026942566.1, read on the forward strand.
GAGATGATGTCTCTGTGTGTGTATGTAATGTATGTGTGTACGGTGTGTGCACCAAAAGTGCGAAAAGTTTAGCTCACTTTTTTGGTACTTATTCTCATCCGATTTACTTGCAACAAATTCCATTCGACGCGAGATCCTGTCGTATTGTTTTCTATTGAAAATTTGGAAGATCGGACTATGGTTACAAAATTTATGGCCAAAATGCTTTATGTTATAAAAAAGCGCGTAAAAAAGTCTAGCTCATTTTTAATGCACTTACCCTCAATCGATTTACTTACAACAAATTGCATTGGACGCGGAATCCTATTCTATTATTTTCTATTGAAAATTGACCAGCTTGGACAATAACCTTAGAAATTATGGCCAAAATACTTTTTGCCTTTCTTGTGCTACAAAGTTGTACCGAAAGGCTATAATTTCTCTCCGAAAACGAACTATCGGATGCTTCCACACTGATACACTTCCCTCCCATCTTCATACGGGAGTTTGGCAGAAGGACGGTCATGAGATTCATATCAAAACAAATATTGCCCTCCGCTCGCTTGATGGGAATGACATTTTCGTTTTCTTTTTGTGTAGTCAGAGCTTCAGTTTAACAAACATCCATATGTGATATACTTAAAATATATAACTGGGTAAAATAAAACAGGGGTATGTACATCAAAAAGATTGGAAAAGGAAAAAAATTGTAGAAATTCTTATTAGCATATTGTAGATCAAGTTGAAAACCGAACCGAGATCTCGCGTTTTCAACTGGATCTAAAATATCTTGGCTTGAAATAATCTGATTTTCATAGAACGGACAAAGAAGTTTTTCTTTTTTACTCCTAGCTACTAGCTCATCTACATTCAAGCAAACACATTTTACGAAAGTCGAGAAAGGCACCATCACCGTTAGGTGGATTAATCTGGGTTTTTTTTTTTATATAAACGGTTGACGTTGATACAATTTAAAACAATGTGCGTTTAAATCACATTGGGTAACTCTTTGAACGAATGAACTAATTGTATAGTTGAAATATGTTTCCATTTAGTCAAACCGATTGCAGCCAAGACATACTATCATGCTCTTGAAATAATTTGTTCCGAATAAAAAAGTAATGCTTCAAATGTTCTATCCTCCAAAGTATTTCAGAGTCGAAACTATGCTTTTATGATCTCAAATTAATCTCAAGGATGCAATTGAGGATGCTTTTCGATTCATAAAAATGAGAATAATGCTTGAAATGTTCTATCCTCCAAAGTATTTCGGAGTCCAGATTATGCTTTCATGACCTCAAATGAATCTCAAGGGATTGAAAATGCTTTTCGGTTTATAAAAATGGTTAATAATGCTTCAAATGTTCTATCCTCTAAAGTATTTATGAGTCGAAACTATGCTTTTATGATCTCAAATTAATCTCAAGGGCTTGAGGATGCTTGTTGGTTCATAAATATTGCGAATAATGCTCCAAATGTTCTATCCTCCAATGTAATTTGGAGTCGGAATTATGCTTTTATGATCACAAACAAATCTCAAGGAATTGAGAATGCTTTTCGGTTTATAAAAAATGTTAATAATGCTTCAAATGTTCTATCCTCCAAAATATTTCGGAGTCGAAACTATGTTTTTATGATTTCAAATTAATTTCAAGGGCTTGAGGATGCTTTTCGTTTTAAAGAAATTGCGAATAATGCTTGAAATGTTTTGGCCTTTCTCGTACAACAAAGTTGTACCGAAAGGCTATCATTTCACTCCAAATTCGAACTTTTGATAGAAGTCCCGGAGACCCATAGTGTTATATACCATTCGACTCAGCTCGATGAGCTGAACAGATGTCTGTCTGTCCGTGTGTGTGTGTGTGTGTATGTGTGTGCGTGTGTGTGTGCACAAAATGCCATAAAAAACATTAGCCGAATTTTAACATAGAAACTCCTAACCGATTTTCTTGCAACAAGTTGCATCCGACAGAGACTGAAACGCTGTTGATCACTTTTGAATTTCATGCAAATTGCAAAAAATAGATAATATTAAAATAGTGATGAGACATAGTCACATAGAACAATAATGTGTTATGAAAAATGCCTTGCATCTATGAATATTTTTAAAGTTTATCCGTGGCTTGCTCCCATTAAGAGTTTCATCGTACTATAAAGATGCTCGTGTTGCACGCATTTAGGCTCTTCGTTCAGTTTCATAGTACCATGAAATTGTCCGAAAGTCAAAATTCGAACATAGGAAATTCGAGAAACTTTTGGCAGCGTCATCTGTCGTCTACTAGTGTAAATTTTCCATCATAACATTAGAAGGTGTAACTGTTTTGCCTTTCTTGTACATCATCGAGGTGTATACGTAAAGGCTACATTAATTACCTTTTTACGCGAGAAAGGCGCCATCACCGCTAGGTTGATTAATCTGGGTTTTATTATGTCTTTAACAGCGAGCCCAAGGCTGGCTCATCTCGTGCTTGAAATGCTCTATCCTTCAAAGCTTGTACATACATTATGTGCACAATTTGTATACAAATGTTTTTATTTTTTATTTTTATATTTTGTTTGGTTTTTTCTTGTTGTTTATGCTTAAGAATTTCATTAAAATGCTGTTCATACTTGCTTATATGTGATAAAAAATAATTGTAATAAAATTAAAGAATTGTCTTTCCTCTGCATTTTCTGTAGTTATCCTCCAAACTGGAACCTTATAAGTGCTCATTAAATTTCCTCAGAACGAATGAGTCCATCCGAGTTTCGCATTATGTATCTTTTTTTTTTATTCCTTTCTTTATTTGGTAGGCACTCTGTGTTTCTTAACCGCTACTGTGCCGAGATCTACTGTGGTATTCTGCTGTACAGAATCCACGTAGAATCTATTTTTAGATTTTGCATTACCATTACTGTTGTCGTTGCCAATCCATCTCATCGTCAGTCCATTATGTCCGTTTGTCCATGTCGTGTATCCAATGATCGTTGCATTGTTCGGTTGCCATTTATCTGGGTAACGTTGGAGGAATGCCTCCGAGAAGAACAAGTTGTCAGTCGTCATCAGGCAGCCGTGACGGTAAAGCGCGTACCCCAAACGCCACCGTATGGGCTGCGGATCCGGCGACTGACGAGGATTTTGGTGAAGAGGCTGAGAATCGAACCCATGACCATCCGCTTGTAAGGCGAACGTGTAGCCAACTACGCTACGGGACCCCCCTGCATTCTGTATCTATGAAAATAAAAAATGTTTAAAGAAAAAAAAGATGACATCTGAAAGAAAATACTGGGATCTTTCTTTTCCAATCGTTAAATTGAGAATTGGACTTTAAAAAACTTATGGACAATGATGTTATGGATGAAATACAATATAATACAATATTCATAATAAAAACATACAGATAGTCAAGTCATGGCAACACACATTAATATAGCTAATAAGCTTGGTCATTAAAAAAACAATAAAAATTACGCCGGAGAACCTCTCGGGACAAATGGAAATCAAACACTTGGGAATCTTATTTGAATATCCGCTGCAAACCGCCTAAAGCTCCTTCCTGACCGTAATTTGTTCGATGGTGTCTTGGCCTCAACATTACTTAGTTACGAAGAGCTCTCGGACGGGCGTTCAGGTTGATAAGCTCAAGAAGAACCTTTGAATCAACCCTGCCTTGTATGACGTCAGCAATGGTCAATGCTCTGGTGACGTTCCTTCTAACTTGCAAAGTGTCAAGGTTGATCAGGCGACAGCGGATCTCGTAGCTTGGTAACTGGAAAGGGTCACTACAGGGCAGCCTTCGAAGTGCGAACCGAAGAAAACGACGCTGAACGGATTCCAATCGTTCCACACCATTGTTGTAGTATGGGCTCCAAACGGCTGAACAATACTCTAGAGTGGGGCGCACTAAAGAGCAATATAGCGATTTCAAGCAATATATGTCGGAGAAAGTTTTAGCGATTCGAAACACAACTGGAAGAGCTCTTGAAGCCTTATCGACGACGTATGCGATGTGCTGCTTGTAAGTCAGTTGTGAATCCAGGATTACCCCGCCCGAGATCCTTCACGTGATTCACGCGCTCGATTGTCGTTCCTCTCAATTCATAGTTACACATGATCGGCTCTTTCTTTCGAGAAAAAGTAATAACGGAGCACTTTGCCGGGTTGATCACCATTCGATTCAATGAACACCAATTTGCGACGGCGTCGAGTTGGCGTTGCAGGTCTACGCAATCTGCACATGAGTGGATCATAAGATAAATTTTGAGGTCGTCTGCATAGGACAACCGTGGGCCTTCGATAACAGAATTCACATCGTTGAAATAGAGCAGAAAGAATAATAATCCCAGGTGACTGCCCTGCGGAATGCCAGAGGTGGCACTAAACATAGGTGAATAACAGTCTTCTAAAGTAACCGTTAGTTTCCGATCCGTAAGGTAGGAACGGAACCAGCTAAGAAGATTGCCGTTGATTCCAATTCTCTCGAGCGATTGCAATCTCATGGTTCACCTTATCGAAAGCAGCAGATAGATCCGTGTAAATAACATCCGTTTGAGCTCGTTCTAGTAAGCTGTCGGTAACATACGAAGTTAGGCACAGTAGATTTGTCGTGGTGGATCGACCGACAATGAACCCATGTTGATCATCGCTCAGGTACTGCTTACAATGGAATAGTATTGGATCCATGACAACCAACAATTTGTATACAAATGTTTTGACGTAGGACTACGTCTGTGTTTTCTATATTGGGGTACACTTTACGTTTTCGAAAATCAAAAAACGTCACGAAAAAATGATAGACTTTGATCGTTAATATCTCAGCCGTTTCTCGATGGATTTTCAATTTTCTTGGACCATTCGATCAAGGAAGAGTCAACGCTTCATAACCGATGTACACTGAAGTCATTTTTCACGCGGTTTTTGAACACGATTCGCTTTTTATGCGATTTTGTTTTCACTAGAATTTCGGGATTTCCATGGCTCATTCAGACACATTTTGAGATTTACGCGGTTTTTTACGTTGTTTTAATTCACGCGGCCCACATACTCCGCGTAAAAAACGACTCCAGTGTGTTACAATATTTAGGTATGATAATATTTAGTATTGAAAACTTGCTAACAGTTTAGCAATAATAATAATATTTAGTAGTTTAGGTTTCGGTGAATCAGTCAATCTCGTAAGTGTATCGCAAGCTTCTTCTTCCATAGCACTACATTCCAACTGGAACTTGGCCTGCTTTTCAAAGTAATCTATTAGCATTGTTTTAGTTATTACTTGAAAGCTTTATATACCCGATATTGCATGAGTATCGAATATGTATCTTGTGTGACAAATACAATGAATACACTATGCCCGGGGTGTCGACAATGTTTCCCACCCGAAAATATCCTAGATTGGATAGAGAATCGAACTCGCCATCTCCGGTTTCTGAACCTTTTTTCGCAAGGCCAGCCTCAAGCCAGCATAGAAGTCAAATTAATGCAACTTACAAGGCTGCACCAGCTGGTGCAGTTTGTTTCAGATAACTTACACGCGCGTTTTCTCTCAAAACCTTGGGGGCGTTTGACGGCAGCTTCTCGCTTACGTCTATGGATGCCAGTAGAGAAGCTCGGAATCTTCTCCACTGCTGCAGTGGATGTGTTCTGGGAAACTTTATTCGGTTCTTTTTTGCAGATTCCTAGGTGTCCAAAGTCCGACGCAACTCACATGAAGGAATAATAATTATTATCAAACTTATTTATCGCGTCTACTCTGACTTCCTCCATAGGAAAACCACCAAACGCCACTATCAGCCCAGCTTTCACGATGTGATTTTCTGTAACGAGTACCCCGGTGACTGACTGAGAAATCATAAAATGAGTACTAATTTGCTCTGACCCCAACATCTTGATAATAATATCTATGACCAGAGTGCGTAATGCTCACTCAATCTCAGGAGCGTAGGATAAATCTAGACTAACATTTGAAAAGCGCGTAACAGTCAAAATTTATTCCTTCTGATTCTTTGTCCACATATATTGCTATATATGTAGACGAAAAATAAGAAGGAATAAATTTTGGCTGTTACACCTTTTCAAATGTTGGTCTAGAAATAACGAAAACAGATTCAACCTGGGCTTGAATAACGCTTGCTTTGGTTTCTCTCATCGAACAGAAAAGTCGAAAACCTGTACATTACATACAGCCCGATTGGGCTGCACCTTTGAGTTTTATTTTTATTTTTATATTTTGTTTGTTTTTTCATGATATTTCTGCATGAGAATTACAATAAAATGCTGTACATATTTGCTTAAATGTGAATAAAGATAATTGTAATGAAATTAAAAGAATTGACTTTCCTCTGGAATTTCTGTAGTTATCCTCCAAATTGGAACCTTATAAGTGCTCATTAAATTTCCTCAGAACGAATGAGTCCATTCGACTTTCGCATTCTGTAACTAAACCAATAAAGCATGTTTTAGGAAAAAAAAATGATGACGTCTGAAAGAAAATTCTGGGGTCTTTCTTTTCCAATCGTTAAATTGAGGATTGGACTTAAAGAAAATTTGCAGGACAAGCATCTGTAGTTATCCTCCAAAAGAACTATATTACGTTCAACACGAGTATGTGGGGAAAGAATATGTCTATGCGAATTACCATTATGTATGAAAGTTTTGTTTATATAAACGGATGTCGTTGATACAATTTAAAACAATGTGTGTTTAAATCACATTGGGTAACTCTTTGAACGAATGAACTAATTGTATAGTTGAAATATGTTTCCGTTTAGTCATAACGATTGCAGTCAAGACATACTATCATGCTTTTGAAATAATGTGTTCCGATCAAAAATTAATGTTTCTAAATGCTCTATCCTCCAAAGTATTTCGGAGTCGAACCTATGCTTTTTGGCCTCAATTAAATCTCAAAGGTTCGAGGATGCTTTTCTTTTCATTAAAATTGCGAATAATGCTTCAAATATTCTATCCTTCGAAGAATTCGAATCGATACAATGCTTTTGTGCCCGCAAATGAATCTCACAAGTTCAAGAATGCTTTTCTCATGCGACTCACGGACAAAACAATAAAGGAGTGTAAGGCGATCATCGGAGAAGCCCGAGTAAAGACAGTAAACCCGGTTCTACCTAGGATTAAAGGACTACCAAAAATCCATAAACCCGGCAAGGAGATGCGAGAGATAGTTTCATCAGTGGGTTCCCCTACCCAAAACATAGCCAAATGGTTGGTAAAGGAGTTCCAAAGTATGCCGAAATCATTCCCCAGCAGGTCAGTCATCAACACCCAGGAGTTCGCCCAGAAGCTGTTGGAATCAGGACACATCGAAGAAGAGGACATAATGGTATCATTCGACGTAGCGGCATTGTTCCCTAGCGTTCCAGTGAAAGATGCTCTGAATCTTCTAGAGGATTGGCTGCTAACACAAAGGACGGAAACAACATGGCGAGGAAAGGTGAAGATGTACCTAAATCTGGCAAGGCTATGCATGACGGAGAACTACTTCACATTTCGTGGCAACTACTACAAATAGACGAAAGGAGCACCGATGGGAAATCCGCTATCACCGTTTTTGTGCGAACTGTTCATGGCGAATCTGGAGAACAACCTACAAGAACAAGGAATACTACCCCAGAAGTGGTGGAGATACGTCGACGACATTTTCAGCATCATCAACCGAAAGGATCTACCCAGGATTTTGGAAGCGATAAACAACGTGCATAAGGACATCAAATTTACCTTCGAAGAGGAAAAGAAGGTAAACTACCTTTCTTGGATCTACTAGTCATCAGGGAAGCAAATACAACATTGAGCCTCGAAATCTACAGGAAGCCCACGAACACCATGAGAGTCATCCCATATACATCGAACCATTCGTACCAACATAAAATGGCAGCATTTCATCACATGATCCACAGGATGCAGACGATACCCCTGAGCGAAGAAGGAAAAACGAAGGAACTACAATACATCTTGGAAACAGCGAAGATCAACGGATACCAGGAGAGGACTATACGAGCGATCATCAACAAGAAGGAAAGGACCCTACCGCGAAATGGACATACAACGCTGACACCGATAGAGGAGCCGCTGAAAAGAGTTTCGGTCCCATATGATAAACACATCACCAACCAGCTACGCCCTCGACTAAGGAAATTCGGCATCGATCTAGTATTCTCCAGTAGAAGCAACCAACTCAAGTCTCTATTGGGTTCAACGAAGGATAAAGTAGAAATGTTGAATAAGGCAGGCGTTTATAAGATAAGTTGTTCCCAATGTGAAAAAATCTATGTAGGCCAAACAAAAAGATCATTAGATATAAGGTTCAAGGAACATATGGCGGAAGTGAGTAAGGCGAAAAGAGAAAACGATAAGGGATTACATTACGAATTTAGATCTAAGGTAGCAGAGCATGTGTATAAGGAAAATCACCCAATTACGGCATCAAATATTAAAATCTTAAGAAATGTCTCTTCCCCATGGAAACTCGATGTAGCTGAGAGTTTTGAAATCCACCGACAGGTACAAACAGCGCTGTTGAATAAGGATCAGGGAAATGGCAGCTCTTGGCTCTTCAAGTTTCTACCTAATCAATAAAGTAATTTACTGTATAGGTAAATAAAGTAGGCAAATAAGATTAGATTAGGTACCTAGCGTAGTATAAATAGTGTAAGTTGCGATTGTTTTCTTCAAGTCGAGTGAAGTACAAGACACTGAAGACGACCACACAGTTGTGGTCGAAATACGTATCTGCAAAGATAACGAAAATTAACTGGTGGAATTAAATGGACAGTACCTAATTCGTCTTAGACGGTTTAATACATTCCACTAAAAGAGCTTAATATATTTTTCTGAGAATGCTTTTCTGTTTATTAAAATTGCGAATAGGACTTGAAATTTGAAGTAGATTCTCTAATGACTTGCAAAGAATTTCACTTTGCTTTCAGTTTTGTTTGTCGTTTTGACGTAGGACTTACGTCTTTCTTTACTATACTGGGTGTCATTTAGATTTTTGGAAATGGAGAGCGTTACGCTGAAAGGGAAGACTTCGAACGTTACTAGCGCCTTTATCTTTCGATGGATTTTTTAAATTTATATATCAATCGACTCGGACACTCTCCAGCAATTTGCCTATTTTATTGAAACTTAAGAATACTAACGATAAGCTATTGAAAATTTCAATTTTTGCAAAGCCAGCAAAAATTTCATATGTAACCAATCCCGTCCATTCCTAACACGGACATCAGAATTCGCTATGTCACGGGCCTTCGGATCCACCGCAAGATTTTCTTTGTGTATAAAAGAAGCAGTGCCTGCCGTGTGCGAATCATTACAATTGGTGACGGCAGCGCGTACTGACGTGCTTTTTGCTCGCGCATTTTTCGTTTCGTTCGTTCGTTCGCTGTGTTAACCTACACAGCATGCATAAATGCCCTACATTTGCTTGAGTAAATAAGGGCTTAATAGTTAGAAACAAATCAATTCTAATTATGTACTTAATTATTATTTTTATTTCCAGAAGTTTTGAATAAACAAATTGGTTATAATTTTACACATCATGGAAGTTGTCGTTTCCAATATCAATACCTATGATCAAACTTCATAGATCCAAAAGTTAGAAGATAAATACGTTACGTTTATACAAGTCCTACGCCTACTCGCTTCTTCTTCTTCTTCTTCATTGGCATTACATCCCCCACTGGGACATTGCCGCCTCGCAGCTTAGTGTTCATTAAGCACTTCCACAGTTATTAACTGCGAGGTTTCTAAGCCAAGTTACCATTTTCGCATTCGTATATCATGAGGCTAACACGATGATACTTTTATGCCCAGGGAAGTCGAGGCAATTTCCAAACCGAAAATTGCCTAGACCGGCACCGGGAATCGAACCCAGCCACCCTCAGCATGGTCTTGCTTTGTAGCCGCGCGTCTCACCGCACGGCTAAGGAGGGCCCACTCGCGGTTATGTTAAAAACATTACCCATTGCTCGTTTTCTTTTAATTAGTTACACATGAAGAGCGGTATTATACATTACACGTTATACGGCATAATGAAACATAAGAAAGACTAAACCATTGATCAACTAGGTTTTGTACTTGAACTTATGATTCTCCAGAGCTCATTCTGAGCAGTACCAATTTTTCTGGTGGTATGTAAGTTATGGAATATCGAACCCGCTACACCCGTAGCAACAGTACCGAACCCACAACCCACACGGTAACGGACATTCGACACGTCAATTGGAACACCACGGATACGCTGAGACAGCAGGAGCTCGAGGGTTCAACACCTGAAGAGGACAACGTGGCCGATCATCATCGACGGTATTGATTTTTGTCTACTTAGCAGGTAATAGTTTATAAAAGGGTTAGCGATAGGAATGCAAGCTCAGTCTCGATTCAGTGCTAGTTGCAGAGATATATCATATGTAATTAATTGTAATCCACCGAAGTTTAAGTAAAAGTGTAATAGTTAATAATTAAAGTGAAATAAATATTTTTTTATTATACCGCGGAATATCACGGCATAATTGGCGCAGTCTAACGGAGTTTGAGTGGCTAGAAGTGTTAAAAGTGTTTTTGAAGCGAACATCTAGGACAACTATAACGCATCTATAGCAAGAGGAACAGCCCTAAGTCGACGGAAGACACCGATGACCCAGCTTTAGCTGTTTCTGAGCGAATATCAGGAATTTGTGATCATCTGGAGGACTAATCCCGCCCTCGGAACCTACTACATCGACGCAACGCACATCGGACTCCCTGATGAAAGGAACCATCTTGTAAGTACCCAAATTATTTAATCCAACCACTACTAAAGCGGCTCAATTAGAAAAAGTGAATCATAGTAACAGGGTCAAGAGCTTTAACGGGTTATTATAAACATAAAAAGTGATCGCGAAGCGTAATAATAGACTTACGCAGATCAAATTTTCACGCTCACATACCGAGTGAACGAACTAAACAGATCAAATTTTTCTAAGCTCGATAGCGCATATAGAGAACGAAACGAAAATGAACGATCAAGCCTCCCAGCAGAACGCTATGGCTAACTCGCCAGCGTCATCTCCTGCTGAACTTACGAAAGAGCAGTTAATCGCTCAACTAAAATCCCTTACGGAAACTCAAAGCAAAATGATTGATGTAATAAACGGACTCCAACGAAAGGCCGAGGATCCTTTCTTACAATTTAGAACACCCGACCCCATTAAGAATCTACCACCCTTCAGTGGAAATAAAAAAGAAACATACGCCTGGGTGGAAGACGCGGAAACCACCTTGCAGTTATTTGAACCTTATCGGAACACACCCATGTACACTCAAATTGTGAGGGCAATTAAAGGAAAAATTATAGGAGAAACAAAGGAAATTTTAATAGCCGCGGGTAATCCTTCTGATTGGGATTCTATTAAAAACACTCTTTTAAATTCTTACGGCGATAGGAGAGACTTACCGTCCCACATCCTATCATTATTTTATGCTAGGCAAGGGAAACGTTCTCTTACCGAGTACTATAATAAAATTAAATCTATCGACACGTCGATAAAAACAACTGTCGGATCCCTTGAAGACTACAAATTGGCTTTAACAGAAGTCAACAAACTCATTAGCCTTATGACTCTAACCAGATTTGTCGATGGATTGGGAGAACAGTTATCTATGTTTGTGAGGAGCCATAGGCCAGATTCTTTAGAAGAAGCCTATAACATAACTCTCCAGTACTCCAACGCGGCATATCGACAAAAACTCGATAAGCATCCGAGTGGTCAAATGCCTAGCTCGAGTAAATGGAACCCCAATAACGTGACACCTCCTGCCAAACAAGGCACATTCAACCACGATCCACGAAACAACGCAAAGAATCAGTCCGGTAAATTTAAACACCGACCCGTTATGGATGAGGACGCCTCAATGCGGACTCATATTTCGAAAATGCAGGTGAATAACCATTCACACAGAGCGAACGAGTTAAAGGAAGAATCTGACGAGGAGGAAGAAATTCAGAATGAAGTAGTAGAAAATTCTCGGATGGATTCAGAAGACGATGATTTTTTCGTGGGAGATGAGATAAATTTTCATCTTGCTCGAAAAGAAAGTCAAAGAAAATAATGAAGAATAACAACTTCCTACCATACATTTCAATATTGACCACAAAAGGCGAACTGAAGTTTTTAGTTGACACTGGAGCAAATAAAAACTATATTTCACCAAACCACGTGAATATTGAAAATTGTAAGGAAGAGCCCAATTCAACCATATCGAATACAAACGGAAAACATGTAGTAAACAAATCAGCTGCAATCGATATTTTTCAAATAAAAAAGAAACTAAAATTTTTTGTTTTTAAGTTCCATAAATTTTTCGATGGCCTTATTGGTTACGAATCGCTTCGTGACCTTAGAGCAATAATTAATACTTCAGATAACTCTTTGAAAATTGGAAAAAGAATAATCAAAATGAAACAGATGCTTCCAGAGAAACATAAAATAAATATGAACGAACATGAATTCCAATTTATTCACGTACCCGTAAAAAAAGAAGGATCATTTATGTTAAACCACGAAGTAGATTTGAATCATTTTCGATTCTACCAGGACTTTATGAAGGGAAAGATGGAAAGGCCTTTGTGGCAATCCGGAAAAATATGAAGAAAGAATCTCTTGAAATTAACGTAAACGAACTAGAAATAGGAGATGATTACTATGAAATCGAGAAGATTCCTTTGAAGAACAACGTTTTGAAATATAACGTTAGAGATGACCATCTCAACGATAAGGAAAAGCTTGCATTGTATGAAGCTTTGAGAGAGAATAAAGAAGTGCTATATTGTGACGATGACAGATTAACCTTCACTCACAAAATAAAGCATAAAATTAGAACAACGGATAATATCCCTATACACACACAATCCTATAAATATCCTAAAGTGTTTACGAGGAAATTGTGAAAAATCAAGTGGATAAACTCCTTAAGGACGGGATCGTTAGAGAATCCATTTCTCCATACACATCTCCCGTATGGGTAGTGCCTAAGAAGTCAGACGCTTCGGGCCAGAAGAAATTCAGACTGGTTATAGATTATCGCAAGCTGAATGAAAAAACTATCAGCGACAGATATCCTATACCGGACCTATACTTTTCTACCATAGATCTCACCTCGGGCTTCCATCAAATTCAGCTTGATGACGAAGACGTCGAGAAAACAGCATTTTCTGTAAACTCAGGCAAATATGAGTTTACACGAATGCCATTCGGGTTGAAAAATGCTCCAGCGACTTTTCAACGCGTTATGGATTGCATCCTAAGAGAAGAAGTAGGAATATGTTGTCTGGTATACATGGACGACATCATCATATTTTCACCTTCCTTAGAACAACACAAAATCGATCTTAAAAGAGTTCTAAATAAGTTGAAGGACGCTAACCTGAAAATACAACTTGACAAATGCGAGTTTTTAGGAAAGAAGTTCAATTTTGGGACACACTGTTTCTGAGGACGGAGTGAGACCAAATCAAGACAAGATAGAAACGATAAAAAATGGCCGTTGCCAAGAACAGAAAAGGAAGTTAGGCAATTTCTGGGAATTCTGGGATATTACCGAAGATTCATTAAAGATTTTGCAAAGTTAGTAAAACCCTTAACTAACCTACTTCGAAAAGATAACGAATTTATAATAACGACTGAAATAGAAGCTTGTTTCAACAAGTGCAAACAAATTCTCATGAGAGATCCGATATTAATTTATCCTGACTACTCCAAGGAATTCATCCTTACTACTGATGCAAGCGACTATGCAATAGGGCCGTTCTTTCTCAAGGACCCATCGGAAAAGATCGTCCAGTCGCCTACGCTTCTAGAACGTTGAACAAGACTGAAGAGAATTATTCAACAACGGAAAAAGAATTTTTAGCTATGTATTGGGCTGTCAAACATTTTGAGCACTACCTATGGGGCAGAAAATTTAAGTTAGTTACGGATCACCAACCTCTAACCTACTCTTTGTCAAACACAAACAAACGGATATTTAGGGAAAACTAGAACTCGAAGGGTATGATTACGAATTGATTTATAAACCCGGCAGGCATAACGTGGTGGCAGACGCGCTATCCAGAATCAAATCAGACGAGATAAATATAAATTCGCAGGACGAACCAGGAACGATGACAGGGATAGTGAACTAGATACCGTACACTCTGCCGATTCCAGCGATAATTATTATATTTGGTGTACAGAAAAGCCTATTAATTCTTTCAAAACACAACTCATTTTTAAAATTTCAAATATAGATTCCGAAATTTATGAAGAAATTTTCATCAACCGTCATCGAACGACGATTCTTAAACCGAGCTACAACGAAATAGATGTAGTTCAATTATTTAAAAGTATCTCAACCCTAGGGGGGTAAACTGTCTTAGAGTTCCCATTGGACTAAGGCAACTTATTCAGGAAACATATAAAAAGCATTTCGAAGCTAATCAAATTTACAAGGTTATCATTTCAGAAGTACTCCTGGAGGACGTTAGATTGGATTCTGAACAGGACAAGTTAGTCAAAGAGACACATGAATATGCGCATAGAGGTATAAAGGAAAATAAAGCGCAAATATTACAGAGGTATTATTTCCCCCAACTCGATCGAAAGGTGCGTACTTTTATTGAAAGTTGTACCACATGTAAAAAAAGTAAATACGACAGAAAACCTCCTCAATTAATCCAGAAAAGTATTTTCGGCGAGAAGCCTTTCGAACGAGTTCACATAGATGTATTTTTTTTTGAAAGGACTAAAATGGTTGACGATAGTTGATTCGTTTTCAAAATACGCTAATATAATACCTTTAGAAACAAGAACAATTGTCGACATGAAAAAGGCAATTAGCGAACATATTAGAGTATTCGGAAGACCACAAACTATTGTCAGCGATCAAGAGCCATCTTTACATCCATTGATTTCATAGGATTTTTGATGACCTCGGTATTTCTATCCACCATGCCAGTAACTCCCAAGCTAATGGTATAGTGGAGAGATTTCATTCAACAATGATCGAATTGTATAGATCACTCAAATCAAAATTTCCGAACAAGCCCATAATAGAGACCATGAACCTTTTGACCGACATATACAACAACACGATACATTCAACTACTAAACGAAAACCAAGAGAAATCATATTCAATATTTCAAATTCTGCAAACGTACAACAATTACAAGAGGCAGCTGACAATCTACAGACAGCAGTTAAACTGCAACTTCAGAAAAACAAACAAAGACACGAAGAGAAGTTCGGAGACAGACAAGACCCACCCGAATTAAACCCAAACGACAACAAATACGTTAAAATCTCACAGCGACAGACAAAAGACAAAGACCCGTTTAAAATAGTTTCAATAAAAATGACGGCTTTCTCACGTTCAGAGATGCGCACAACGTCAAAATTCACAAAAACAGACTAAAGAAATGACCATAACCAAGTACATCCTTTCCAATTTCAGACTTCTCTTAATTCATTATGCATCCACAACAATCTATAGAGACGTGACGAACGACAATGGACTAACGGTATTTAAACTTGATACAGTTAGGATCAAATTAGGGTATGAACGAATTATAAAGAAGATCAGTATAAGCTCCATAGAATTGAACATTAACCATATAGAAAAAATAGCCAAATCTTTTACTATCAAAGATCATTTACACGAAACTCTTTCGAGAAAAATTACAACAGCCAGGAAAAGCTAACGAGCCTGCAACCACACAGACAGAAGAGAGGTTTGATTAACGCATTAGGAACGGTAGTTAAATACATAGCAGGGAACCCAGACCAAGAGGACTTAGAAATCATTCAACATAGCCTAGGAACATTGCAAAATCAGGAAAATAAACTCGTTAATAACCAGATGAGACAAATCAAAATTAATAATAGCTTTCAAGACAGGATAAATAATGTTACAAAAACGATCAGGAAAATTAGTTCACAAATATCAGCATTAAGCAACACGCTGAGGGAAGATGCTACACTAGAACAGCTAAACCTAATATTCAGTATAGATAACCTTATCCATGCTTTAGAGGACATACATAGAAGAACAAGTAGAATTTTCAAAACAAGACCTTATAAACAAAAACATACTTTCATTAGAAGATAAAAAATACATTTATCAGAGACTAGTCCATCAAAATCTGAAATTAAATTTCATAGATGAGATCTTTCAGTTTAGTTCAGGAAGCTTAACAATCAGCAAAGACAATATCGTCATCCTAGTGAAGATACCGATACTGGAAGACAACCCATACGAGCTGCTACAAATCGAGACGATCAACATAAACAAAACGAAAATCAGCACAGACGTAAAATTAGTAGCGAGAAGACATCAACGTATAATTCCACAACGACATATATGTCAAATCTGCGAGAAATCTACACCATTGGAAGACGAGTGTATCTACAGAATCCTAACGCACCAGAAACCGAGATGCCAAATACAGGAAACAGACGAAATGCCCAGCATAAAGGAAATCAGAAGAGGTATTATACTCATCGACACAACAGCCAACATAGAGGTTTTTAGCTCTTGCGGCGATTCAAGAATTCTGTCCAACCCCACGGTAATCGAGACAGAAAACTGCACAGTGAATATCCTAAACTACACTTTTCATGGAGAGAATCAATTCGCGCCACAGGAAGAGTACCTTGTACCAACTTACAATAAACAACCTGAATTAGCTCAAAACGCCTACGAGGAGACCGAAGACATAAAGATTAATAATCTGGAGTATTTGAAGGAAAAAAACTCAAAGGTGCAGCCCAATCGGGTTGTACGCAAAGGTGACGTAGGACTACGTAGCCATTCGAAATTGATGGTATTTGCCATAATAATTTGTGTCGTTTTATTAACATTGAGCAAACTGCTCGGAGGCCAACTCAATCAAGAAGTTGAATAGTTGTTCCCAGTTGGATGGACTTTGAGTCTCTAACCGTGGAATTAACATGACTCATTGGCCGCTGAAGCCACTCGACTGGCTTTCAGTCGGGGACATCACAATCCTTACTTTGCCACGAACGCTTACATCGCGGGCGAAAACCAAACGTTGCATATAAATATATTTGCGTTTGGTTTTACGCCACTTCTGATTCTGCTTATTTCTCCTTTATTTCAGCCTTTTTTGAGGTTGGTGTCCTCCAAAAAGGTCTTTATGCATACAAAAGAAGGTTGATCCGACAATCCGATATGAACTTTCTTAGTGCAAAACTCAATCGTAACTAGCAAATTTGATAGCGCTGCGGAGGGAGATGATGCAATTAATTTTAACGGGCGGAATCACTAACAGCAACCAAGGTACCACGCTAAACCCGATGTCGCTGAAACAATCCATTTTCGCAATTAACTCTTTCTTTCCATAAAATGCTGGTCCTGAGAAGAACCAATTTCCTTTTCCCAATGCGTCTTTCCAATAACTAACTGCATCCAAACGCTTGACAGCACCTTGCGTTGAAATTTTCCGACCGCCGACCGCCTTCGTGCTGCTGTGTCCGCTCCGCTGCATCGAATGTGGAATCCCGATCAAAATGGGCTAATGGAATTACTTCATTAGATATAAGAAAGCTGCCATCGTCCTGGAAGTCAGCGAAAGTCATCCCCATCTGGAAGCCTGGGAAGGATCCTTCTTCCCCCAGAAGTTATCGTCCCATCAGCCTTCTCTCAGGGTTATCCAAGCTATTCATCACCGGTTACTTGAGTCTGCCGAAAATCTCAAAATCTTGCTCAGTTTGGTTTCCGACGCGGTCGGTCAACTGTACACCAACTGACTCGAGTTACCAACGTCCTCAGATGGAACAAGTTTGTCTCAAAAACATCCGCCATGGCCTTACTCGATGTCGAGAAGGCTTTTGACAATGTATGGCATGATGGCCTGGTGTACAAACTACTACGCTACAATCTTCCCAGCTACCTGGTGAAAATCATCAACAATTACCTGTCGGCAAGGACATTCCGGGTCTCAATCAGCGGAGCGAGTTCCAATAATGCGCACAATAACGTCGCAGGCGTCCCCCAGGGCAGTATCCTCGGGCGGCATTCTGTCTCTGTTCGCAGATGACACCTCCATCGTCTACAATGGTAGAGTGATCAGAACACTAGTGGCAAAACTCCAACGAGGCCTGGATGCCCTGACAGAGTACCTCACCAGCTGGAAGATCTATATCAACGCGGCGAAGACCCAGGTCATCATTTTCCCCCACTCCAAATCCCCCAAACATGTTCCGCCTGGGGACTGTAAAATCATCCTCAATGGCACGACTGTGGAATGGGCCAATGAGGCCGACTACCTTGGCTTGACCCTCGACAGCAAGCTTATTTTCAGGCAACAGGTTGACAAAACGGTGACAAAGTGTAACGTTTTGTTGAAACTACTGTACCCTTTGATCAACCGCCGGTCGTCATTGTCCCTGAAAAATAGGCTTGCTGTCTACAAGCAAATCATCCTCTCTGTGATCGAATACGGCATGCCGGTCTGGGAGAGCTGCGCCAAGACCCACCACCTCAAACTTCAACGGGTCCAAAACAAATCCCTGAGGATGATCCTCAACACCCCTCCCAGGACAAGAACATCCGAGGTCCACCGTCTGGCCGGAATAAAAACCTTACATGAACGCTTTGGTGAGTGTAAAGAAAAGTTTAGGGTCCGTTGCTTGCACTCGGACCAAGAAGCGCTTAGAGCGCTAGTTCCTAGACTCAAGACGAAGTTTCTTCATATTACCAAACATTATCTCTTGGCATCTGTCTGTCCGAGCGACGTTCACCGATGGGTGGTTGCTGTAGATAGTTTCCACAGAGGTGGCGTCTTCATTGATTTTATACAAAAGAAGGTTGATCCGACTATCCGAAATAAACTTTCTTTAAAGTACAAAACTCAATCGTAAATAGCGAATTTGATAGCGCGTCGGAGGGAGATGATGCAGTAAATTTGAACGGATGGAATCATTAACAGCAACCAAAGTACCACGCCAAACCCGATGCCACCGAAGCAGTCTATTTTCGCAATTAACTCTTTCCATAAAATACTGGTCCTGAGAAGAACCAATTTTCTTTTCCTAATGCGCCTTCTGTCCAATAACTAACTGCATCCAATCGCCTGTCGACACCTTGCGTTGCAACTGTCCGACCGCCACTTGATGATTTTTCGCTCAGCCTCCGCGCTGCTGTGTCCGCTCCGCTGCATTGAGTGTCGAACCGCTCTCTGTGGCGTCTTCATTGATTTTATACAAAAGAAGGTTGATCCGACTATCCAATCGTAAATAGCGGATTTGATAGCGCGTCGGAGGGAGATGATGTAGTGAATTTTAATGGATGGAATCACTAACAGCAACCAAACTACCACGCCAAATCCGATGCCACCGAAACAGTCCATTTTCGCAATTAACTCTTTCTTTTCGTAAAATGTTGGTCCTGCGAAGAACCAATTTTCTTTTCCCAATGTTCCTTTTCAACTAGTTGACACCACAATTAGTAATAAATTGTCAGCATCGGCACAGGCGGTGCGGGATCGCCACAATGCTATTTTTATGGTGAATCTTTTCTTCATATGAAATTCTGGTTCGTTGAGGTTGAATGATCTGCAGCAACACATCGAGCACCACCACCAATGCGATGGACTTCCTTTGAAAATGTTATTAACGCCTCCGCGATGCTGTGTCCGCTCCGCTACGATCGCTTTGATGTGTCTGCTCTGCGTAAAATCTTGTTCAAACTGAGGATTAGATGCAAACCCGCAAGTGATTGATTTTTGATGTCTGTGCTAGTGATGGATGTACGTGATTGGTTGGTTGACCTATTTCTAAGCTTTTTATCAATTTTCGATAATAAATAGTTAAAAATCAGTATTTTCATATAAATACAAAGAAGCGTTGACTCATCCTTGATCGAATGGTCCAAAAATATTGAAAATCCACCGAGAAACGGCTTAGATATAAACGTTTAAAGTCTATCATATTTTCGTGACGGTCCCCGATTTTCGCAATCGTAAAGTGTACCCCAATATAGAAAACACAGACGTAGTCCTACGTCAATAACCCAAGTATCACGAAAAAGAAAATGTTTTCAGGTGATAGTAAAATGAGCTTTTAGGAGAACAATTTAACACTTCTTATACGGAACCGAGACCCGTCTGAGCGCTGATATAGCGAAGCTGCCCCTGCAGGGGCGTAAAATGTTGGCTTTGGGGGAGTTGATAGTAAC